>NC_063200.1:1010615-1016118 GCF_017589495.1 Alosa alosa | reverse complement strand
TTATGTAATGCAGGTTAAATGGGGGAAAATTAGTTTAGTCAACAAAGCTTAAATCATTATGTCACCTTGTTAACATTTTGTACTAAGTTGTACTAAAACTGTTAGTAAAGAGAATAGTATTTTTCTAGCTGGGGCATGTACTTTTGTAGTTGGGGTTGTTGTATTTTTGTAGTTGGGGCAACAGTATTTTAATTGGGGCAATCACATCACTGTTATCTCAACAAACAATCTTACATTGGCAGAGAATGTGATGAATTCTAAGTTGTGCCCATTTGGTAGAACAAACAATTGTCTGTAAAGACGACAGCATTTGTGTAGTTTGGAAACACATTAACTTCTTATTGGGAAAACACAAATATGTTAATGCATAAGGTTGCCATTGAATTTTATGCTGCAAGCTTTTATTTTACAGTGCACCAATTTCAAAGACAGCAGGAACGCATAAGTTTGCGGCAGGCATTCAGGCCTCACAGACTACAAGCCTGCCGCCACAGAGCTGTGAGAGCAACATCCTCTGCTCAACACCTGAACTGCTTTTTGCTCAAGCCCAAGCACAAAACAGCACCTGCCCACAGAAGACCCATCCTCATGAGCAGCCCCCAGTTTCGCCGAGCGTGAAGAGGACACTGCTGCCATCAACACCTGTAAGGCAACAGGTCCAGACAACATCCCAGGTCGTGGCGCTGAAGGACTGCGAGGGAGCTTAAGGGTGTCTTCACAGACATCTTAACACTTCTCGAAGCAAGCCATCGTCCCATCATGTTTCAAAGCTGCTACCATCATACCTGTGCCGGGCAGAAAATTGCCCATCCTGCCTAATGACTACCGCCTCTGTGGCACTGACACCCATCATCATGAAGTGCTTGAGCGGCTTGTTGTCATGTCACATATCAAATCCATTCTCCCCCACCCCTGGACCCTTCCAGTTTGCATACCTCAGCTGCTGCCCACAGAGGATGCAATCTGCTCTGCCCTCCACCCAGCCCTCACCCACTCCAAAAGAGACTCATATGTGATTGTTTATAGACTTGTGTCTCTGCATTCAACACCATAATACCACAACAACTCATCTGCAAACTTGACAAACTGGGACTCAGTACCTACCTCTGCAACTGGCTACTGGACTCTCTGTCAGAGGCCCCAAGTAGTACGTCACGTATGGCAACAATACCTCGGGCAGCATCACACTGAGCACAGGGCCCCCAAGGCCGCGTGTTCAGTCCGGCTGCTCTTCACCCTGCCACCATGACTGCACTGCAACCTACAGCAACAATCACATAGTGAAATTTGGGGACCACATGCACCCTGGTGGGTCTCATCACCAAGGGCGACGAGACCCACAGGCTGGAGGTCGACCATCTGACCACGCAGGTGGACAACAACCTCCTCGTTGAACGTCAGCAAGACCAAAGAGATTGTTGTTGACTCTCGGAGAGGTCACACCCAACACCTGCCATCGACCATCGACGGTGTGCTGTGGTGGGAGAGCGAGCAGCACCAAATTCCTGGGGTGCACATCAGTGAAGACCTCCTGACCAATTAACACTGCATCACTGGCTACATTTCAGCACCGCCTGTACTTCCCTATGAAACCAGCGAAAGCAAGTGCTCCACCAGCCATCATGACCACATTCTACCGAGGCACTATTGAGAGCATCCTCTCCAGCTGTATCGCTGTGTGGGGCGTAGCTGCACTGAATACAACAGGAAAGCCCTGTGCCGCATAGAACACAGCTGGAAGGATTATTGGTGCTTCACCCTCCCTGAAGGACATTTGCACCACTCACCTCACCAAGAAGTAATTCAAAATTGTGAGTGATGCAAGTCACCCCGCCATAATCTGTTTGACTATCAGTCCTCTGGGAAGAGGTAGCCTGCGCCCCGCACTACTTCAGACTACCAACAGCTTCATACACCAAGCTGCAAGGATGCTGAACCTCTCCTCCTCTCCCCTCCACCTCACCAGCTACATAACATCCTGGACATTGGACCCACAATGGCCTGCACTACTCTCCACTTCTGCACACTTGTACACTTACAACTTGTTGTTGTTGTCCTGAAAACACAACACTTGCTGTTTTACAATTTGCACCACTATGCCACTTTCTTTTCTACTTAGGCTGGGTCAAACAGAACTACCCAAGCCTTTTATTGGCCTGACTTTGCACTAGTATTTTATTGACTGTCTATGCACAATTTCAACCAAATTTGCTGTTTTATTTTTTTTCTATTATTATATGTGCCTCTTTTATTTACTTATTTATTTACTTTTTTGTTTACTTGAATGTTATGTTTGTTCAGGACTTAAATTGGTAAAATATGTCTTGTCTTCACTGTGGATAGTGAGAACGTAATTTCGATCTCTTTGTATGTCTGGAACATGTGAAGAAATCGACAATAAAGTTGACTTGACTTTTGACTTTTTCGTTGCAGAAGTTAGCTTAACATAACGAAGAAATAAGTGGCTGACGCTAGATCGTATATCTCTGATGTGCTTTTTGCTTACAATTTAATTGTGCTTATTACTGCTAACTTTTACTAAATATTAGGGCACATATCCTGAACGTATTTGTTTTACATACTGTAGAGATACTACTGTCTCTTCTGCAGAGTTAGCTCTATCATCTTGGATTTACATCATCTTATAATATACTGTAGATATACTGCTGTCTGTGAGTTAGCTCTATCATCTGATTGTTTTACATCTCTTGTTTCACATACTGTAGATATACTGCTGTCTGTGAGTTAGCTCTATCATCTGGATTAGCTTAGATCTTGTTTCACATACTGTAGATATACTGCTGTCTGTGAGTTATTATATCTGGATTAGCGTACACCAGGCAACGTTTCTCGTGTTAATTACTCATCTTCGTAAGTCGGTATATGGTTAAATGACCTCACAGGGCGAATGAAGACTCTCTGGCCCGCCCCTACTGCCTGTAGGAAGAATATCCCGCTTGCAAGTTCAGTGTATCGCCTTAACGGGTTACAGGACTAGCTTACATCCTGCATCCACAGCACAGAGGCAGGCTAACGAAACGCCAGCGATTGTTGCAAACGGTGTGGTATAATGGCAGAGCCGCCAAGAAGCAGCGAAAACCCTTTACCTGGAAGATGCAAAGAAAGGAAAAGAGCTCAGACCTAGAGCGAGGGGGAGTTTCGCTTAGAGAAAAAGCATCAGGCTTGCTTGGTGTCCCTACAAACACGCCACTGGAGTTCTGCCTTCACTTGGATTGGGCTCACTGTGACGCACAGCATTTGCATAAAATAGCCTGTCTATAGCCACAGGTGTTACAGGTGTGTGTGTGTGTGTGTGTGTGTGTGTGTGTGTGTGTGTGTGTGTGTGTGAGTGAATGAATGGCAGCTGCTCTATCTTTTTGTTGCTAATGTGACCAAGTGGTATCTCCGTTACCATCATACTGAATGATGTAAATTATTGGATGTGATGGTGGAGCACAGACCATTCATATTTTGATGTGATGGTGGAGCAAGGAAACATCTGCATTTGGATGATATGGAGTACAATTACCTGTATTGGATGTGATGGTGGAGTACAGACCATCTGCATTTGGATGTGATAGTGGAGTACAGACCATCTGCATTTGGATGTGATAGTGGAGTACAGACCATCTGCATTTGGATGTGATAGTGGAGTATAGACCATCTGCATTTGGATGTGTTAGTGGAGTACAGACCATCTGCATTTGTTACTGCAGGTGTCGTCTACCACCTCCTCTGTTGTGGATCAACAGCATCCAACACCAACCAGTCTGATGACTAGCACTAGCCAGTCTGTAGGTCTGTAGGGAGCATTCAACACTAGCCAGTCTGTAGGTCTGTAGGTCTGTAGTAGTACTATATCACAGTATTTTCAAAATTGCCTCTACTATCTGACATTGCTTTTTTTTTTTTCATTCATAATCAGGTGTCTGCATTTTCTACTTGTTGAGAGAGGAATTACTTGGTAGATTGACTTGGGACTCTAGGACTCTAGACTTCGTTCATTTTTACTGTCGTGATGAGTGAATATTGTACAATAACTCCACACTAGTAGTAGTAATAGGTTTGCATGGTCCCAGAAAATGATGTGCTGTTTACAAAAAGAAGAGCCACCATGATTCTAATGAAGTGAGTGAATCAGAATTAATAATCATTGCAGCCAAAATACAGAACTTTTTCAGCAAATTCCACAAAAATCTTTTATAAAACCAATACAAAAAGTAGTGCAATTTGCAATAAATATACTTTGCTTCAAGTTCAGCTCCAGGTAGCCTACATTGCTACAGTATTCAAGTAAATCTAAAAAGGAAATATATAACAAGTGCGACTTGGTACAGACACCTATTTATATGAGCTTTGACTCTTTGACAATTGAAAAATAAAACCTCTCCGCTTAATATGCTTAGCTATCGGAAACATGCCCTATTCATGCCCTATTCATGCCCTATTCATGCCTTATTCATGCCTTATTCATGCCCTATTCATGCCTTTATCCAGCCTTATTCATGCCCTATTCAGTTCTATTCATGCCTTATTCATGCCTTATTCATGCCTTATTTCAGCCGAATATTACTTGCTGGGTATGAAGGATAAGACTGTTGCTTTTACTGTGTTTGGTGGGTTGTTAACTAACGGCACTTACCAGCTAACCCTCTCATCGCAGTAAATCCCTTAACGTTTTTCCTTAACTAAGGAAACAATTTAAGGTATTCTGTGCAAAACCCTTCAATAAATCCCTACGTAAGGAGAAATTAAACCTTAAGGGTCATACTTAAGGAGGAAAAGCTTTTGTGCAACCACCCCCAGAGCTACTGGCTACGTTACTGTTCACCTTCACCACGCCCGCAGTTTAATCTAAGCGCGGTTTAGAAGCGCAATATTGAAAAAGTGGTCCATCTGAAACAGTGTCGCACTAGCGCGGTTTAAAGTGCAACATTGAAAAGGGTCCCATCTGAAACAGTGTCGCACCATGCATGTTTAGAAGTGCAACATCAGTGTCCCATCTGGAAATAGCCCACCTTGCAGTGTTTAGTGTTAAGATTAGGGTCGGTCCCATCTGAAACAGGGTCGCATCACGCGTGTTTAGAAGTGCAACATTGTTTGTAGATGGGACCTTTCAGTGTCGCCAAGGCATGAATTCACGCTAGTATCACGCCACCGGCATGCCGTAAATAAAAAAACTTATTTTAACACATACCGTATTCGTGGCACCGCATACCAACAGCACTAGTCTGTAGGGAACTTCAACCTGCACGGTAGACAAATAGTCTCAGAGGCGCCCTAGCATGCTACCTGCGCGGTAGACAAAAAAGTCCCAGAGGCGCCTTTAGCATACCACCGATCGGCCCTAACTGGACGGAAGCACTGACACATCACTATGTCCCGAGCCAGAATGGCTCCCACAATCATAATAGCGCATTCACAAAGGCAACAGCTGCCAGAAACTAGAGGAAGGCACAGCTGGGTGGACTATTTATAAAGCTCAGATTCCTTCTTCTTAATG
>NC_063200.1:985615-1008115 GCF_017589495.1 Alosa alosa | reverse complement strand
CACAGCAGTCAGAAGTGCACTTCCACCACACACACACACACACACAGCAGTCACACAGTGCACTTCTTCACTCCCACACACACACACACACGCAGCAGTCATAAGTGCACTTTCTCACACAAACACACACACACACACACACACACACACACACACACACACACAGCAGTCATAAGTGCACTTCCTCACACACACACACACACACAGCAGTCATAAGTGCACTTCCTCACACACACACACACACACACACACACACACACACACACATCGGTGCACTTCCTCACACACACACACACAGCAGTCATTCCTCAACACACACAGCTTCCTCACACACCCACACACACACAGCAGTCAGAAGTGCACTTCCTCACACACACACAGTACATGTGTTGTACGATAATGTCCCATGGGCTTCGTCCTATCATTTGGAACACTACTGTGGAGGGGGCGGGACTTAACAAGGACAGACCAGAATAACCACGAGCACATCTCTGAACGCCGCTCTGACAGAGCATGGAAAACATGACCTAATCATCACCTAAATTTAGTTCCCTAATAAAAGAGTGGACTCGGGATTATCTGATAAACACTCAGGGATCGAGAAATCAAACGACTCCTTTATGAAGGGATTTGATCATCTGATTATGTGATACGGAAAAGCCTGAGATAGTCCCTTTTGTCTTCTGGTCACCGAACACACTGGCGTAGCTCATATTATGTGTGTGTGTGTGTGTGTGTGTGTGTGTGTCGGTAATAGTGTATTATTAATGTGTCATTGTGTAATGTGTGTTGTAGCAATAATATATGTCACCAGTCTTACCTGCAATATGTCGGCATATTGTTGAAGGGTGTGTGTGTGTGTCTGTGTATGTGTCAATATTAATGGCAGTGTGTGTGTATTAATGATGTCGACCTCATTAATAGCTCATGGATTGTTGAAGGGTGTGTGTGTGTGTGTGAGGTGTTCTCACCTGCGTAGCTCATGTAGTTGTTGAAGGGTGTGTGTGTGTGTGAGGTGTTCTCACCTGAAAGTTGTTGATATTAACTGACGCGCGGGTCTCGTTGCCTGGCTCAAGTCCGCGGCAGTGCTTGTGTTTGGGTGGGGTTGTGGGTGCGGCTTCGTCGCCCGTCTCCATCGGCATACCGGTCTCCAGGCACGCGTCGTTGCAGGACTCCACTTCCGAGATGCCGCGGAACACATGGTAGAGGCCCAGGCTGTGACCGATCTCGTGGATCATGGTGTGTGAGTGACCAAAGGTGCCATAAAAGGAAGGGTTCAGCACGATCCCACCTGGACCAAGTAACAAGACATTACATTAGGTTACATTACATTAGGTTACGTTACATTAGGTTACAGTGCAATAGGTTACGTTACATTAGGTTACGTTACAGTGCAATAGGTTACGTTACATTAGGTTACGTTACATTAGGTTACGTTACAGTGCAATAGGTTACGTTACATTAGGTTACGTTACATTAGGTTACGTTACAGTGCAATAGGTTACGTTACATTAGGTTACAGTGCAATAGGTGACGTTACATTAGGTTACGTTACATTAGGTTACGTTACAGTGCAATAGGTTACGTTACATTAGGTTACAGTGCAATAGGTGACGTTACATTAGGTTACGTTACATTAGGTTACGTTACATTACATTATTTGTCATTTAGCGGACGCTCTTATCCAGAGTGACTTACAGTGGACTAATTACAGAGACAGGCCCTGGAGTAATGTGGGGTTGAGCACCTTTCTCAGTGGTGTCACTGTTGGATTGAATTCACAGCCTTTCCACTTGGAAGGTCAGATCCTGACCACTGAAATTTGATTTTTAGAGACTAGGGAAGTTAGGAAATCTAATTTCACTATTCTACGTTTTTCGCATCATTGTAGTAGCAGTAAATGATGTGTCCTACTGCAGTATTCTGTTTTTGACGGAATGAAAAAACACAAACAAAATTACAGATTTGTTTGTGTGCAAAACCCTGAAACTGAGGCCAGATAATGCGTACATTTGCAAGCGTGGCGTTATCGGCGTCATGGACAAACCGCCAGATTGTAAGCGGCTGTCAGACCCAAGTTTCCGTCGTATTTATCAAACTAGTGTAAACTGTGCCTTTCTCTGGCTTAATGAAGAGCGGCAGAGCCTTAACTGATGACAAAATTAAAAGAATCAAGCGTTTAGCGATCATGAAATAATACCATACATGATAAGATGTCAACAAGCAGAGGGGAGATATGAAGATCAGTAGTTTTACTCAAAAGTACTTACTGCCGCGTAGGCTATAGAAAATTAGTCAAAATCTAGCAAGTAGGAAAGTTTAAGTGAATGGCGTGAAAGTGAAAGTAAGACATTCAAAGTCTTTGAAAGGTTCTCTTATTGGCGCGGTGAACTGCAATTTGGATTAACACCTCTTTTACAAGGGAGTATTTTAAACAACAATAGGCGTCGCTTTCAGGAGTAGTCTTTGTACATACCGCGGAATACATAATTAAAAAGCTCTTTACTCTTCCCCTCCCATCTTTTTAGTTAAACTCCCAGTTTCCCTGGATACTCCCATGAATGCATATGCATGACACGAAAAGCGCCAATTAGCTATTTCAGCTCCGCAACAGGCGGTTTTGGCTTTACATCATTAGCGACCTGTTTGTAAAATACCTTGCAATGATTTTACATACACTTGAGAAACAAATCGCCCTGAATTGAATGGCAGCGTTAGTACATCTGGCCCTGAGTGTATTATTTCAATGTATCTTCATAAAATTTTGCAACTCTTAGTTTTAAGTTGCTTTGAATGGAGGCATTGTCCAAATAACAAAATGTAAAATGTATGTAATTGTAACAGAGTGTCACACACAGTGTTTCACTTCCTACACACAACCTTCACTAAGGGAGAGAACACTTGCTTCCTACCCTGAAGGCATTATATCTATCCCTCTCTAAGTTCAAACTTTGTCCACTTACAGTAACTCAGCTTCAAAAAATGGAAGGAGAACTCTGGCTTCCTACATAGAATGGGAGGAGAACTCTAGAATGGGAGGAGAACTCTCGCTTCCAACATAGAATGGGAAGAGAACTCTGGCTTCCTACATAGAATGGAAGGAAAACTCTAGAATGGGAGGAGAACTCTCGCTTCCTACATTTAACCTCCACTAAAGCCGGGCAAACAGACACTGCGATTTTTCATAGTTGCACACGACATGGCAACTCACTACATGTTTTAATCGGTTGTGATTGCTGCAAGCGATGCCAAAATTGGCAAAATGCCAGCAATCCGACCTGAAGCCAGAACACTGGCTCTTCTAATAGGCCATCATGAGCCTCAAACTGCACAACAAATTGGATGAAAATTCAGCCTGATTCTAAAGTTTGTTGGGTCTGACTGTCTCTGGGCTAAAATTGGGACAGAACCTGATTGGCTAAAGAGAAGAAGACTCCCTTCTGATCCCTCCCTCTTTACGCTCACACTGCCTAAGGGAAGAACAATCACTTCCTACAATTCACCTTTACTGAGGCAGGAACACTTGCTTCCTATCTGAACAGAAGTCAACTCTCTCCCAGGGTGCCCCAAGGGAAGAACACTCACTCCTTACAATCAATTTCCACTTGTTCCCCAAACTCAGCCTCCTAGAAGGTAAAGGATAACACTTGCGTCCTACCCACTCAACCATTGTTAAGGGAAAACAGAAGGTTTGCTCCGTACCCAAATGTGTCAAGGCCTCCTTGTCCCACGGCCAGGTGGCAACACCGGCTAGGTCTTCATCAGAGGAGTTGGCAAAGAAGACGTTGAGGTGCGTGGACCCATCCAGGTTTAAGATCTCCTTCAGTTCCTTCACATCCAGATAGGCCCTGCAGGCCGACAAGAGTTTGGTTCACATTAGACAAGCTCAACATCCACATCTTCACTGATAATTAGCACAGAGAATGAGAACAATGAGAATCAACACAAAGAATCAGAACACAGGAATCAGAACACAGATCATCTTCACAGGGAATCAGAACACAGATCATCTACACAGGGAATCAGAACACATAATGTGCACAATGAATCAGAACAAAGAGAATCAACACAGTGATTGAGTATTGGCAGTGAGACACACAGGGGGCAAACAGGGGGCATCAGGCTATCTATCTATCTATCTATCTATCTATCTATCTATCTATCTATCTATCTACCCACCTATCAATGTATCTATCTATCTATCAATCTATCTATCTATCTATCTATCTATCTATCTATCTGTCTATCTATTTATCTATCTATCTATCTATCTATCTATCTATCTCTAATTTGCAGGCGTATAGTTCAGTGGTGAAACTAAAGCTGGCATGGAGGCAGAAACATGGTGGTTGAGCGCCCCTGTGTTGGCTCAGAGTAGCTCATGTGCATAATTATGGGCTGTAATCCTGCTTTTCTTCACGTTGTCTTCTCCATCTATCTGTCAGCCTCTGCAGGAGGGCCTGGGCTATTTCAGCCCGTGCTTTGGCCAGGGATGGCCTGATTCATGTGTTTGTGTATGCATGGATCAAGAGCTGTGTTTGGCCAACACAGCCTGAATGGGAACCAAGCGCGCCCCTCCAGACCTGCTCCACTCCAGCACCAATACCTCTCTCGCTCAGTCAAGTCAAATAAAAATTAAAGCATTCCAACCAACTTGCATACACGCTCACCAAAAAAGCCTGTAAAAGATTTATGGCAAAAAACACCGGATATTAGATGAATAAAAATAGGTCCAAACACTCTGCTCGGCATGTTGGCTGCTGAAAGCACAATCAAAAATACATTTGCTCAGTCGCTTTGGTGCTTTTCTCAGATCAGAATGAAAATTCTCATAACTATTAGTTCAACCTCCACAACATTTAGTCATTTGTGCACATCATAGTAGCAATTTCTCCTTCCTCTGAACAAATTGCAAATGCTTTTGGACATGTTGCTTTCATTCAATTCTCTGCTGTTTTATAACATTATCATTTGCTTATGTCATGTCAGTCAAAATGAACTTATGGATGCTGAATAGTAGTTTCCAATAAAAGTAATAGTCTTCATTTCATTGTTTGAGTCATATACAAAATTGTTGAACTAGTTATCAAATTCTGTCACAATGCTGTAACAGTGTTGGAGAGTAACGGAATACATGTACCGCTAATGTATTCAGAATACAAATATGAGTAACTGTATTCGATACAGTTTACAAGTTAAATAGTTGGTATTTAGAATACAAAGTTACATTTGTTTGAAATCAATGGATTACATGACGATACTTATCTGTTTCATAGTTTATTCACTCTCTAAATAAATGAAGGGCAACTCCATTTCCCAGAAGCTCCTGAAAGCTATGATGAAATTGTTTACATGTTTAAATCCAAGCCCTGCCGTCTTGCACTCACTAGCCTCAAAGCAGCCAGCGCGTATGGAAGCGCCATCGAGAGACCCTGAAATTACTGTTTGCCCAGCAACGAGTAAAATGAAGTGGAGGTAACTCCTGTTTCCTCACTGATCGTGGTTCCTGATGTCTGTTCAAAGGATATTTTTCCCAAGTATTAATAGCTCAGGCTACTTCATTGTCCAGGTTTACACAGTTTGCTAAGCAATAAGCAAAGCCTACGAGTTGATTTAGACCCTGGGCTACAATAAAACCAATCTCTAAAATAGGCACTGCATTCTCTAAGTTTTTTATTCTAACTTAAAATAGCTTTATAGATTATTATTTTTCTAGATCTACATTTTATTTAAGAATTATCTACATTTACGAAGAATTATTCTTCTTGGTAGGCCTAGCATATTTTTAACGTGTCGGTTTTGATTGTAAAATTACGCGATCCACGTTCATTTTTGAGAGCACTGATATACAGTAGCCCATAGTGTTTTACATTTACAGGTCATTTTATGTTCCACCCATCATATGCACCCTCACTTGTAGCCCTGGGTTGATGCCAATTTAAAAATCTCACAGGCACACCTTTAATTAGGGTAGACTGAGTACAATTGAGACATTGGTGCAGTTGGAGACACCTTAAATATCTTGCTTGTGCAGCAAAAGCCCAAGTTGTGATTTTGCTATGCACGGTGCGTATTAGTGCCCTCTTTGATCATGGAAAATTTGAAAGACACAAGTATCTCCCATCCAGGATATCGCAAATGTTTTTTTCCCAAGTAAGAATTTCACTTCACCATGCACCTTAGACAATGAACCGGCATTACACTTTATGTTACTGTTAAATGTAACTGGTATCATTACAAACATTATTCTGTGTCCTAAAACTGGCATATTTTATTGCATTGTGTCATGTAAGGTTGTTGCAAAATCTAGAGAGAAATGTGAGGTGGTCAGCGGGGGACAATTGAGACACACATTGGATCGATAATTTCTGGCTACGCCCTTAAAGTAGCCTATTTATTTGTTTATTTTAATTAGCCTAGTCGCCTGCTGTAGTTTTAATGGTCACCTTGCTATTTTAAAGTTGTATCAGGTAGCTTAGTTGACTTTACATTCTCCTATGTGGGCCCAACACTTAAGCCATTTGGAACAGAAGAACACACCAGAATAGGGCCTGTTTAGTAGTAGGCCTAAGCAGGATTTGATGGTCAGCATTCCTACACTATAAAATGCAATTCAATGCAGAAGTAATCTAAGTATTCAGAATACATTACTCAGATTGAGTAACGAACGAATAATGTTACAGATTACATTTTTGAATATGTATTCTGTATTCTGTAACGAATATGTTTTTGAAAGTAACCCTCCCAATACTGGCTGTAGAATTGCAATGAGCATATACAGTAAAAATGTGAAACTTACTCCCCCAACTACAGCAATGTGTAACTTTGCTGTAATTTTCAAATGGCTGTACAAGTACTGTATAGTGCTGTCTTGAGCATATTCAGGTAGTGTCACCGAAGTTCTGACCTTTTTTTTGCTTTGGAAAACACTGAGAGGGATAAACTGTCATAATGAAAACATGACAAAGCCATTTGACTATCTTGTTCATAAACAATGGTGTCAAGACTTCTCATTTTGATGACACACTGGCAGTTTCATTGACATGAATACTGCTTTTGTGGAATGGACTATCCATTTTGAAGTGAGTGACGCTTTTGCAGGTTATCCACTAGGTTCTGCAGTTTGCACTAACTGCTGTGCAAATTTTAATAGTGATGTGAGAAAAGCACCAAAGCGACTGAGAAAAACTGTAACGTGTGATAATCAGTCACATTTCACTCTTCTCACCAAGTTCAGGACAATGATTAATGTTTTATGCAAGAGCTCTACAACAGCCCTCATCTAGGCATCTAAGTGATCTAGCCAGGTTGCTATGCACATTTCCAGGTTGCTATGCACATTTCCAGTAAAAAAGAATACCAGAATCTGCAGACTTATAAACGCAGTGTTAAAGTACCGGTAACTTATCATCCAACATAATTTTTTGATGACTGGTTATTTCTCACACACACACACACACACACACACACACAAGAGGAAGGGATGGCAAGCCACATGCGTCTCTCTGAGACAATGATAGTATGAAATGTTTGGTGCTGTTCCAACAATGGACACAGTTGGCGGGAAATAAAGCAGTGTCATCGTTTAGGCAGAAAAAGAGAGAAAAAGAGAGACAGAGAGGAGAGAGAGAGAGACAGAAAGAGAGAGAGACAGAGACAGAGAGGGAGAGAGAGAGACTGAGAGAGAGAGACAGAGACAGAGAGAGAGAGAGGCACATGTTTGATGACCGGGCACATCAGAGATTGATGTGAGTGATTAAAACAGGTGATGTTTTTCACACACAGCCGTACTATGTGGAGGAGTAATAGAGGGTCTTTGTGTGAGAACAGGCGCGCCACGGTGAACAGAGAGGGCTTGAGCTACTGAGCGGCATGTCCCAGCTGCTGCAGCCCTGGCACATATCACAGGAGGTGTTGGCACATATCACAGGAGTATGCTGCACGGCGCTGGCATTGCTCTTGCACGGCCGATCGCCGATTCGGTTCAACCACACAGAACCCAGCAACACAACAGGGGGAAAGTAATCCTACCGACCCAAACACTAACCCAAACCTTAAACACACACACACACACACACACACAGATACTAATTTGACTTGCCTGTGCCAGAGAATACAGGGGTTTGTAATGCACAATGGGTTAGGGTTAAGGTTAGGTTTGGGGTTAGGGTAAAGGGGTCCGTAATGCACAGGCTTAAGTGGGTTAGGGTTTGGCTTGGGTTGGGCTTGGGGTGGGTTAGGGTTGGGCTAGGGTTAGGGTTAGAAGAGTGTGTGTGTGTGTGTGTGCGTGTGTGTGTGTGTGTGTGTGAGTGAATGTGAGTGTGTGTAAGCTCTCAGGAAGAGGTCAGGTAATAGTGTGTTTGTGTGTGTGAGTGTGTGTGAGTGTGTGTAAGCTCTCAGGAAGAGGCCAGGTAAGAGTGTGTGTGTGTGTGTGTGTGAGTGTGTGTGTGTGTGTGTGTGTGTGTGTGTGTGTGTGTGTGTGTGTAAGCTCTCAGGAAGAGGCCAGGTAAGGCGGCTGCTGTGTTGGGTCGAACCGAAACAGACCCCTGAGGACCCTGAAGACATATGGATCTCTCTGTGCCTAATCATTTCAGGAATTTCATGACTTCCTCAGAAAATATTTGTTGGGGGGCTTTTTTGTGGTGGCGCATGGGGGGGGGTCATTCACAGGGCTTGAAGAGGGGGCAGAGGGGCATGTTGCTCAGGGAGGGTAAAAGCTGAACTACTGTAGGTCAAACCTATAAGGCTAATTCAGTAGAGACCAGTGGAGACCAGTGGAGACCAGTGGAGACAGAAGGAGGAGTGAGTGTGAGCATTCAGAAAGGGGGGTACTGTATGTCGCGCATGGGGATAGAAGTTTGCTGAAATGGCAGAGTACGCACTGTCCTCCATCCGTCAACAGCACAAGATTTGTGTTTGGAAAAGTTACTCCAGGTAGTGTCTGTATAAACTGTCTTCTAAATAAACTTTCAGCACACATACTGTACTATGTTGCCCATGCCTCGTTTTAAATGTTAAGAACCTGATTACACTATTGACGAAGTGTGGAGCTCTTGTTAGCCTTGTAGATGGGTTAAAAGAAGCAGTATGTGACATGCCACGCTTTGACATGCACACTAATAGCGCAATAGCGCTTTGACATGTGCGCTTATAGCACTTTGATATGTGCGCTTATAGCGCTTTGACATGCACGCTAATAGCTCTATGACATGCACACTAATAGCACTATGACATGCACGCTAATAGCGCTATGAAATGCACGCTAATAGCGCTATGACATGCACGCTAATAGCGCTATGACATGCACACTAATAGCTCTATGTCTGACATGCACGCTAATAACGCTATGTCTGACATGCACGCTAATAGCGCTATAGAAGCATCAGTAAAAACTTGCGAAAAGTTCGAAATGCGTCGGGTCTGGATAGGGTCACCCCTCGTCCATGACTCTATCTTATGGTCATACTTAACATATCTAAAACCCATTTAATACCGGAGTTCCCCTTTAACAGGTTAGAGCGTTCAGGCTACCAGCACGAGACTTGCGTGTGCGACTCTAACCCTAACCCTAGGAACATCAAGACCCTCCAGGGTCAAAAATGGCCAAATGCAGACAACCACCTTTACTCTGAGCTATATCGAGTGTGTGTGTGTGTGTGTGTGTGTGTGTGTGTGTGTTTGGGGGCTGTTAGTGGGGAGGGGTGTTTCATGATTTTTTTTCTTACTCTGGGGATGAAGCAGAAATAGTGAAACTGTTTAAAACAGAGGAGGGGTCGAGTATGCGGACATAAGGAAATAAGAATACTGCTCAGCGGACAGACTACCGCCAGTGAAACTCCGATGTCACCATCTGAGGTTGTGTGTTATGTCATTGCTCTCCATCTGATCTGTTAAATAGGATTATGACTTCATAATACACAATCATAGAGTTCATATAGGGCCTCATAAATGTTCCTTAGTATAGGAACGTCTGAGGTCGCTAGGTGGGAAATGTGGCAAGGGGTTGGCATGGTGACGGCCGTGTGTCAGCCAAGACCTCTTTTAAATCTGTGGGCTCCTCAGGTCTCCTGTCATCAAGTCGGTCAACACCACAGCCTTTAAAACCATCGGTCATCCCAGCAATTATTACTACACTAAAACACACACACCACACCACACCACACCACACACACACAACACACACACACACACACACACACAACACACTAACAAAAACCACACCACACACACACTCACACACACACACACACACACACAAACACAAACCACACCACACACACACATGTGAACAACAAATTACAAGAAACACACACACATCAACACAACCAATAATATGACACAACTGGCAAACACGTTGTGGCAAACACACACACACAAACCACAAACACACACATTCACCATAAACATAAACATGCACTTTCACTGCACACATACAGATAGCACACATATGCTAAACACACAAATAAAGCACACACATTGATAATATTGAGAGCGATAGATGACAGACATTGACACACACACACACACACACATACACATTAACAGACAGACAGACAGACAGACACACACACACACACACACACAAACTCGCACACATTTTCCCTTGCCTTGCTGAACGGCCTTCTTTCCCAACGTGTAATTCCAAAAGAGAACACACATTGGAAAGATATTAAAAGAGATGGGGGAGAGAAGAGTGTGTGTGTGTGTTAGGAGAGATGGAGGAGAGGAGAGAGAGAGTGTGTGTATGTGTGAGTGTGTGTGTGTGTGTGTGTGTGTGTGTGTGCGCGGTGTGGATGGGTGGCTGGCCCTCTGGCTGTTTCGAGAAACGTGGTGAGCCAGATGGAAGGATTACTGCACAATGCACCAACAACAATACCACACACGCATGCATTACATACACATACACACGCGACGAATACACAACACGCCCTCGCGACAGTACACCCCTGAGCGCCGCCAGCAGGCAGCTCACTGGGTCGGGATTAGTGTGTGCTTCACCTCACTGTGTGTTCACTATCAGGCTGGGGGAATGACAGGCTGATGACCACATGCTGACGGCTATCCTGTCCATTAAGGTGACGTGGTGTCACCACGAGAGCCATTGACATGGCGACAGGCCAGCCAGAAACATTATAGCCATATTTCTGCCCCCTTCATCACCTATGGCTCCTCACATGAGTTATAGCATACTAATTACATCCCACCAGAAGGGAAATGCCAAAGTCACTATAGTCGTCATCACCATCATCACCATCATCACCATCGCCATCATCACCATCATCATCATCTCTACTACCACCATCACTCTAATAAATGTTCTAGACTTCTCCTGGCCTGTGTGCCTGGCCTGTGTGCTAAAGTGTCTGATGCTTACGCCATGTCAGAGCACTGTCTGAATCTGAACACTGTGGCCAGCACAGAACTGCAATCAAGCCGGCAGCCATGACACGAAGAATTCTTAGAGTATGTCCTGGGCAGCCATGACACATGCAATCTCAGAGTAGAAAAGCACATGTGTCCTGCAGCCATGACACTAGCAAGTAGAAAAGCACATGTGTCCTGCAGCCATGACACTAGCAAGTAGAAAAGCACATGTGTCCTGCAGCCAGCGACAATTAGCAAGAGAAAAAGCATGCGTTAGGGTGTAAGATTAACCGATATGTATCGGTATCCGCGACCGCGTAAGATATAGCTACATCGATACGCGGAAGCCCTCGCATCGGAATAAAACTGAAATGAACCGTCGCTATATCGATTTACGTTACTTAATCGTTCACAACCTTTCTGCTCGCCAGACTCTCATTTACATTCCAAGCAGCTGCCAGTTTCATCCTCATCCGCTTTTGGAAACTATACTTTTGCACGGAATTCTGGGTAATGCATTTTTTTTTTCGCTACATTCATTGTCAAATTTTCAATTTCACAAAGTTGTCAAATGACCCATTACCCATACATCTACTGCAACCTAAGCACGTGACAACTCTCACTGGTCATTTGTTTTACATTTTTTACCTTTTGTTTTCAAATCCAGCACGAAATTAAACACCAAAACAGCAACGATAGTCTGCAGAGCATAGCCTACGTTTGATGAAGGATTTTAATGTTAAATAATAATTTGGCCCTTGCTAAAACGATGCACAAATTATTAGCCAATTATTTTGTTCATATTCACTCAGACTTGTGGCATTATAGGTTTCTGCATTAGGTCTACCGTTGGAACAAAATAAACCCAGAGAGTTCATTCAGGGCTTAAATTTCACTGCGGGATTGCGGGTATTGCGCATAATTTGTTCAAGTCCCGCAACTCTAGCCATCATAATGCGAGAAATTCCCGCATACACTTTTACAGCCTGTCTGATGACGTTAATATAGCCTAATCATTAAGTGGCGTGAATGCGGTGCTATTGACCGGACTGATCAACTAACGAGTTGAATTGAACATAGCCTCATGCAGACGCACACACACAATGGAGAGAGAGAGAGAGAGAACCACTTTGCGCTTACGCAAATAGGCTACGCTACAATGGCAAACTTTTACATCTGGAAAGAGCTCCTTGGTAACTATCCTGCTAGCTCAGTCAGGTCACGTCAACACTTGATCCCAGAAAGTTTGTCTTCGACATGTTAGTTTTTTCAACATTTATTGTATCTAATGACATAGAAAACATAATGATTTGCATACACATACCGCACTGTGCACAACTTTTATTCACTAGCGACTATAGCCTAAAACCGTCAGGTTGAAGGGGGGCCAAATTACCCATAGAATTACTCTCGTATTTTCTTAAAGTGACAGGCACTCAATTACACCTACTCATCAGCAATGTGCACTCAATTGGACCTACACACACATTAAAGATATGCCTAAGTGTTATAGGTTAAACGTCAATATGAGGCATTCAAATTACTAAATATGTTTAGCTACTAGTAATTACTAGTAAAATGCTATACTTTAAAAAATGCATTATTAAATAAATACACTCTATTTGAATTCAAAAATATATGATAGAAACATATCACATAAGCTATCATTTTCAGTGTGTGTTTTTGTGTGTGTGGAGAGAGTCAAGCAGAATCTAGGATGTCCACTGTTGTGAATGATCCCACTACAGTATATATTACTGATGACGCCAGGGTGGTGGGGGCCCCAAAATCAAACACTTTTTTTTTTAAAAGTATCGAAATATTGAAATCGCAATTCTTGACTTGGTATCAGAATCGACCCCCCCCCCCCCAAATTGTGTAAATCCCCCTACATTAACCCTAAAGGGGGAATTCCCCATTTTGAAAAATGAATTTTAAGCCCTGGTTCATTGATATGTAGGCCTATTTTATTCTTGTAGGCTATATGAGAAAAGGCCAAGAGTGTCTTAAGCACTGTTTTATTTTATTTCGGTATTGTCTTACCTCAACAAGGCTACAGCTCCATGAAAACAATCAGATATAACTCTATAAAATCTATAAAGTCTATAAAAAAAATGTTGTATTTGGCTGCTGTGTTTGACTGAAATGTAGACTATTCTTTTTTCATTTCAATACAGTATATGAAACAAACCTCAGTTTAGATAATCATATTCACACATTTTTTTGCCTAATTGACAACCATGACCATGATAACTGATAATATAAAATGAATGTGCACCTTGAGCAAATTATAAAAAATCTTTCAGAATGCTTTCCATTCTTGAACTGCATCGAATCGCATCGCATCGAACTGAATCGTTTTTTATGAACATGTATCTTTTCTTGTATCGAATCGTGCCTATGTATCTAGAATGGTATGGTCTTTGACATGAGAGATGGACACCCCTAATGTCCTGCATCCTCCAGGAGCCTCGCTGGAGTCCACTTGAGGCTGTAATTTAGAAATCACGCGTGTCCATGGTGCACGACATCCAATCCCATGATTAGGTCAACCGATTGTGATACACACTCTAGAGAGTGTGTGTGTGTGTGTGTCCATGTGTGTGTGTGTGTGTGTGTGTGTGTGTGTGTGTGTGTGTCCGTGTGTCTGTGCGTGTGTGTTCCTGTGTGTGTGTGCGTTTTTGTGTGTGTGTGCGTGTCCGTGCATGTGTGTTCGCGTGTGCGTGTGTCCGTGTGTGTGTGTCCGTGTATGTGTCTGTGTGTGTGTGTGTCTGTGTGTGTGTGTGTCCGTGTATGTGTTTGTGTGTGTGTGTGTGTGTCCGTGTGTGTCCGTGTGTGTGTGTGTGTGTGTGTGTGTCCGTGTGTGTGTGCGTGTGTGTGGCCTTCTGCCTGTTCTCTCTTGGCACACTGAGGCTCCTCTAGGTTTCAGACAGAGGCAAGCGGCTCCCACCCTGGACTCCTGCGAGCCAGATTTCTAAACAAGCTAAGTGGTAACAGGCTCTGGGGCACAGCAGCAGTGTGTGTGTGTGTGTGTGTGTGTGTGTGTGTGTGTGTGTGTGACTTCACATCCATTGTTCCCCGGCGCATGTAGCCAGTTGTTCATCCAGAATTCCACAATTACGGAGGAATGTCGAATAATGTTTGTAGTGCGGCCCACAGCAAGACTTTCTAGACATACCATAATAATCAAACAAAAATAAGCAAGCGCTTGGGGAGCTTCTCCACCATCTTTCAGAGCTTTTAACGACAGTCCCAAACAATCCCCCTTTTGAAGAACATTGTACAGAGCGGAGCACGAGAGCTTGCCAATATTTGGCTTGGGTGAGTCTGTCTCGGATATCATCACTCGGGTGATGAACGGCCGACTGGTGATTGGAGTGGACTAACAGACAGCGCAAACCAACGAGCACCTGGATTTTCTTTTTGTTCTCGCTGGTGATGTCAGTGGCTCGGCCGCACACGGAGCTATTAAACAGCCATTCCAACCACTCCAAGAATGCCACTGGAGACTCACACACACACACACACACACACACACACACACACACACACACACACACACACACACACACCACTCCAGGAATGCCACTGGAGACTCAGAGCCTCAGAGCCGCTGTGCCTTCCAACATCTCTAATTGAGATCAGCAACCAGAGCGTAGCAGTGATAGTCCTCCTCCATCCTCCCTCAGATGCCCACACCACCCCACCCCACCCCACACCACACCACCCCACCCCACACCACACCACCCGGTGCAATACGCCAGAGCAACTCCAAACCCAAAAAGGCCAGCTGAAGAGGAAGACAGTGTTCTCTGGCCTGTGCACATAGTCTCACTGGGATGACTGATGACGTTCTACACAGGAACATCTCACTGGGATGACTGATGACGTTCTACACAGGAACATCTCACTGGGATGATGTTCTACACAGGAACATCTTTATGGGATGACTGATGACGTTCTACACAGGAACATCTGTATGGGATGACTGATGACGTTCTACACAGGAAAATCTCTCACTGGGATGACTGATGACGTTCTACACAGGAACATTTTTATGGGATGACTGATGACGTTCTACACAGGAACATCTTTATGGGATGACTGATGACGTTCTACACAGGAACATCTCTCACTGGGATGACTGATGACATTCTACACAGGAACATCTTTATGGGATGACTGATGACGTTCTACACAGGAACATCTCTCACTGGGATGACTGATAACATTCTACACAGGAACATCTTTATGGGATGACTGATGACGTTCTACACAGGAACATCTTTATGGGATGTTCAAGGAATACAAGAGAAAGTTTGAAGCTGAAGTTCCTTTCAAAAACCTTTACTTAGGATTCACTGCAAAACTAAGCAGACCAACAGAGTACATCTCAGTTATTTCCTTCGATGTTTTGTTTAAGAGCAATTATGTAGGCTAGCATTCCAAGTTACAGAATAGAAACGAATGTGTTAGCTTATGGCTAATGTATATGAGAAATAGAGATGTTAAAGGTTAGCATAATCGATACACATAGATATTTAGAGCAAAGTTCAGTCCATTTACAAAAACGGTTACATGAGAAGAGTTCTTTGTTCACAACTGACTATTACAATACTCAAAGGCTAATTTTCTCTCCATATAATAAAACCATGTAGGAAAAAATGTGACTGTCTCATCAATGCTACTTGAACAGAAGTAGCCCCACAAAATCCCAAGTACATCTCAGTCTCGCTGCACAAATTAAACATTAGGAGTCGTGTGCCAACGTGGACCCACTAGCGATCATGTGACACTTGCTCTGCTGCAGCTAGTGGCTTCTCTCGCATACACCTCCTGGATTTAGTGAATGTATGGGGTTTCAATGCGTGATTTCGAGTGGTTTTCCCCATAAGTAATTTAAATACTCGATAATGTCAATTTGCGCATCTTAAAACAAAACAACAATCACGATATTATCGCAGACGATATATCACCCACCCCTAGCACCCGGGCCCAAGGCTGCAGCTATACGAAGCTCTGGCACCCGATCCCAAGGCTGCAGCTATACGACGCTCTGGCACCCGATCCCAAGGCTGCAGCTATACGATATGGGAGAGTGATGCAGATCTCTCAAAAAGCTCCGTGAGTACAGGCTAAAACAAATGTCCATTGATTGCAGAAAAATATTTACCTAACGAGCAATCAAAATGCAATCACTCAAAAATGACTGCAGGTTCGCGCCAAATAAGGACTGCAATCGATCACAGAAACACGTATGTATTCACAGGCAACCATCGCTCCGGAGGATGGCACGAAATGAGATGAGATGGGGAATTGTAAACATCTAGAGGATATGTTCCCCTTCCCTTCCAGCCTCAGGTAGTTCTGCTTTTAAAAAAGTCCAATTTCCTTTAGCTTTAAAACAGCAGCGTAGCAACAACAGCGTAGCATAGCATAAAAAACCCTGAGCAATAAGCGCTCCAGCACGTCACACCAGAGTCAGGCTTCGCCCTCAGTGGAATACGCTGCCCCACAAACGCATTTCTAGGTTTCCTGGAGAGCCGAACCCACAGCGCAAAAACCCTGGAGCGCTAAATGAGACGACGGGGTCCGTGAGCCTGGAGCCTAAATGAGACAACGGGGTCCGTCAGCCTTGAGCCTAAATGAGACAACGCTGCGGTGAGCCTGGAGCGCTAAATGGGGCAGCCGTGGCCTACTGATTAGCGCTTCAGACTTGTAACCGGAGGGTTGCCGGTTCAAACCCCGACCAGTAGGCACAGCTCAAGTGCCCTTGAGCAAGGCACCTAACCCCTCACTGCTCCCCGAGCACCGCTGTTGTTGCAGGCAGCTCACTGCACCGGGATTAGTGTGTGCTTCACCTCACTGTGTGTTTACTGTGTGCTGAGTGTGTTTCACTAATTCATGGATTGGGATGAGACGACGCTGGCTTGAACCTGGAGCCTAAATGAGACGACGCTGCCGTGAGCTGTATTTACCTTTTCAGACTATCTGGGGAACAGTTGGCTTGCTACAGGCCTGCTGGACTCTCCACTCCATTTGTCCTCAACACCAAAAGGGAGCAAAACAAGAGGACGAGGAAAGTTAGCGGCGTCCATCCAAACCCGAAAAGGCACATTATGCTGCCACAATAAGCTTTAAAAGATTTCACATGGAGGGCTGTTAGGAATTAAGGGGTGAAAGAAGTGAGTCCAGCACTCCCAACGCCTCAGGGCAGAATGCTGGAGAGCCGCATGGACCCACTCAGCACTGCACTCCTGGGAAAAAGATCAGGGCCATATCAGGGCCACTTCAGGGCCATATAAGGCCCACTCAGCACTGCACTCCTGGGAAAAAGATCAGGGCCATATCAGGGCCACTTCAGGGCCATATCAGGGCCACCTCAGCACTGCACTCCTGCATGTTATTGCAGGACATAATCTGTGTTTTAAAGCATGTTATTGCAGGACATAATCTGTGTGTTTTAAAGTATGTTATTGCAGGACATAATCTGTGTTTTAAAGCATGTTATTGCAGGACATAATCTGTGTTTTAAAGCATGTTATTGCAGGACATAATCTGTGTGTTTTAAAGTATGTTATTGCAGGACATAATCTGTGTTTTAAAGTACTACAGTCAAACAGAAACCCGGAGAAGTCTGGACATCTTACTGTAGTACAGAGAGTGTGTGTGTGTGTGGGCATTTACCTGTGCGGTGAGGCTGGGTTGAAGCAGGTTTTGGTGACGTCGGTGACGTTGGGGTTGCAGCAGTCTCCACCATCGTAGAAGTACTGCAGCAGGCCTGTTGAGCTGTCCCGATTGCACTCCGCGTCGCACTTCCCATCGCCCAGCTTCTGCTGCGGACAGTCGCTCCTCTGGGGCCGGCAGTCGCCGGCGTCAAAGCCGGTCAGTGTGTGGTTGCACTCCAAGTCGCACTCCTCGTCGCCAACCTTGCTGATGTCGCAGTTGGCCAGCACGAGGCGGTGCCGTAGTGAGGAGTTGGTAACGTTCAGCACGCTCAGCTCCCAGGTGATGTTGTACAGGCTGAACGCCTCGTTCAGGTGCTGGTGCTGCAGGTGAATCTGCTGGTCGGTGACGGTGGGTTTGCGGCGATTGTCGTCGTAGATGTTGACCACGCGGTAGCGCACCACCTTCGGGCGCCGGAAAGTCCAGAAGCGGTTGTAGTTGGTCGCCACCTCTACGTTGTCACACACCATCTGGCCACAATTAGTTGGCTCAAGTGTAGTGTCCAGCGAGCCCCCGCCTGTGCCCCCTATCCCAGCCCGGGGACCCTCGTCAGGCTGTGGGAGACTGCCATCCTTCACCGACAGCCACTTCCGCCTGACGTGCTCGAAATTCTCCCGGATGACCAGGTGCGCCAGGTCCTCGGCCACGTCCGGTCGGGCATGCATGTCTCTGTTGATGTCCTGTTGCGAGCGCGCGTAGCGCCACAGGCTGACCTGCTCCACTGCGCCCCGGTAGTTGTGGTTCAGCGCGTTCCCCCCCACCATCAGGACCTTGCACTTCTTGGTGAGGGGGCTGAAGACGTCGCCGGACTGCTCCCGACTGACTGCCACCTGGGCACCGTTGACCAGCAGCTTCATGTAGAGGCCGTCGTAGGTGACCGCCACGTGCGCCCAGTGGTTGGGCATGTAGCGGCCGTTGCCATGGATGGAGGTGACCTTGTGGGCGCGGTCGGTCTTCAGGGAGAAGAAGAAGCGTGGGTCACGGTTGCCCTGTTCACTGACCGCCTTGATGCCCAGGAGCCAACCGCGATCGCTGGACGCATAGAAACATTTATCAAACAGTCCTGTAGAGAGAAAAAAAACAGACAAGAAACATCAAAGTTAATGTTGTTACAAGATACACAAAATACACAAATCAAACTAACAAACATTAAAAACAGACCAAAAATATGTGATTAAATGTTGTATCATGAGGTAATAGGGCCGGATTGCTGTATATGGAGTAAGCATAGTCCTGGACTAAAAGCACTTAGTCCATGTGTGGTAAACCGGCCCACAGAATAAAGCAGCTCTACAAGACCAGACCGGTAAAAGTTTCCGTAAAAAAAGTTGTAATTACAATATTGCAACAGCCCGCAGTACAGAACACAGTGAGCTGTTACGATATTGCAACAGCCCTGAATCACAGAACACAGTGGGCTGTTACGATATTGCAACAGCCCTGAAGCACAGAACCCAGTGAGCTGTTACGATATTGCAACAGCCCGCAGTACAGAACACAGTGAGCTGTTACGATATTGCAACAGCCCGCAGTACAGAACACAGTGAGCTGTTACGATATTGCAACAGCCCTGAAGCACAGAACACAGTGAGCCTTTCCAGGCTTGAGTCTGGAGACTCCCCAGACAGTGCATCTCACTCAGAGCATCTCCTCCGCAGTCTCCACAACCACCAGTCTCTTAAATGCTTCTGTGGAGGGGAAATCTCTGACCAAAAACCACAGATCGTCTTCCTCCTACTTTAACTCCAGTCCAGCTTATCACTGGCACCCAAACATCCTCCGTTTAAATGGTCATTGCCCATGTTTACAAGTGTTGAGGGGAAAACAAGCAGAGCAAAGAATGTTAAAAAAAGGCGTAATTGTGAGAAATGGCTCTGTGGTTCTCCAAATGCACGGGAGTCATTAACTTATCCTCTGTGTGTGTGTGTGTGTGGGGAGTCATTAACTTATCCTGTTGACACAGAGAGCTGTGGACTACCACATTTGTTTGGTCCACTTGAACATTTGCTGCAAAATGGAGGGTGATGAAGCAAGTACAGCATTTTCCCTCAGAAGCTGTAATATGCTACAGGCACCAAAACAGCCCGCTCCTGTTTCACTCGTAAAGCACACAGCTCAGGTAATTGGTTTATCCTTGAGGGGGGAGTTTTCTTAAGTCCTCCACACACAGGAGTGTGTGCATGTGTGTGTGTGTGTGTGTGTGTGTGAGAGTACATATTCTCAAATATGCTAGCATTCAGCTCCAGGTGCATTAATGTAAAAAAAAGAGCATTTGAGGTGCTCATGTTTGTGTCTATGCATGTGAGCAGGAGTCAGAGGAAGCTTGAGAAAGCCAGTCTATTGCCTTGGAGTACGCGTAGCACGCATGTACAAACATGACGGAGTACGCGTAGCACGCATGCACAAACATGACGGAGTAGCCAGTCACCAGGGCATCATTATCCCACTAAGCCACTTCCAGAGGAACACATTACAAACCTCCAAACCAGAAAAAACACATTACAACCTCCAACATTACAACCTCCAAACTATGAGCAAGTCCTGACTCCCTCTCTTCTCCTCTCCTCTCCTCTCATCCCCTCTTCTCTCCTCTCCTCTCTTCCCCCTCTTCTTCCCTTCCTCCCACTCCACTTTCCTACTCTCTCCTCTCATCTTCTCTCTCCTCCTCTCATCTTCTCCTTTTTCCTCTCTCCTCTCATCTTCTCCTCTTTCCTCTCTCCTCTCATCTCCTCCTCTCTCCTCCTCTCTTCTTCTCTTCTCTCCTCTCCTCCTCTCATCTTCTCCTCTTTCCTCTCTCCCCTCCTTCCCTCCTCTCTTCTTCCCTCTTAGCTCTAATGCCAAAACCTTTAAAGGAAACTGCATAGCAGAAGATTCCTTCAATCCTTAACTTGCCTGCTGTGAGTGGATGGTACAGTCAATACCTGCATAAGCCTTTGGCTGGATTGTTAAAATAAACACACACCCACACACCCACACACACACACACTTTTTGGCTCTTGACACCATTACACACTATTTAGTTTATGACACACACGGCTGTGAGATTTTTCTCTGTTTTCTTTCTAATGTGTTACTAAATGACTTGAAGGCAGTTCTCCCCAGGTCAGACACCAGAGCCTGAGCAGGGTGCAGTGTTAGTGGGGCACTCTGATGGCCTTGGCTGGGGCGCATTACAGGCTTCCACGCACCTGGAGGAAAAGCCTGCTGTCGATCAGCCAGCTGAAAGGTGTGCTTAAAGGCCTACGGGGCTCACTATGTAAACAGCTGTCATAATTCTGCCATGCTCAATTTAACACATTACATTTTTCCAGGCCTAGCCTATACTGCCTCAGTTGGACAAGCACACAAACACACACGCGGGTATTTTGATGTGCAAAGTTAAGTTAAAGTAGTTTTAGCACGTCACTGGGTGTCGCTGTAGCACTGCCACCCACTTCCACAGCTACAACGTAGCAATGTGCAGTCAGAGATGCTAGCTACAACGTAGCAATGTGCAGTGCAGATATGCTAGCTACAACGTAGCAATGTGCAGTCTGAGGTGCTAGCTACAACATAGCAATGTGCAGTGCAGAGATGCTAGCTACAACGTAGCAATGTGCAGTCAGAGGTGCTAGCTACAACGTAGCAATGTGCAGTGCAGAGGTGTTAGCTACAATCGTAGCAATGTGCAGTCAGAGGTGCTAGCTACAACGTAATGTGCAGTGCAGAGATGCTAGCTACAACGTAGCAATGTGCAGTGCAGAGGTGTTAGCTACAACGTAGCAATGTGCAGTGCAGAGATGCTAGCAGACAGCAGGCCTGAGCCCAAACAGCAAGAGGCTGCAGACCACTGTTGACTTACTGCGGAGATATCTGGCAGTTCACTGGCGATTTGCCAGCGATGTACTGGCAGATTACAAACGCCTCACCGATTGGCCATTTGGGGTCAAAATACTCATTTATTTATACCTCTTCATTCATTTTAATTACAGTTTATGTTATTTTCTTAACAATTCATTGCAAGTTAAACGAAAGAGGATGGTGGTCTGACAGCAAATGAGAACTGCCACGCCACCAATGATAGCCAACCAAAAGCCTCCGACGGTCCAATATCTGCAAATGTTTTTGCCAACTGGGCAGAGAGAGTGGGCCACAGATACGTCCACAACAGCCATGACTCTTGAGTGACTTCTCCCTGGTTCAAAGGCAACGTCAACTTGCAACTCTCCCATTTGTCATCTGTCAAGGAGGAAGAAAAAAAGGCACTCCAAAGCACTCTGATGGAAAGCAGAACTGGAACAAGCGAGTCAAGCCTTCAGGTTCACGTTTACTCTACCCCAGCACCAGATGAGAACTCAGCTGGGCAGAGCGCGCGCACAAGGAGACTAGCACAGCACAATTTGCACTTGAAGTATCACCTGGAACAGTAAA
>NC_063200.1:902500-985115 GCF_017589495.1 Alosa alosa | reverse complement strand
TGAAATCAGAATAAAAGCTGAGACCGGACCATAGGATGAAATCATAGGAATAAAAGCTGTTTCATTTCATTCCGTGACTGTTCTGTATGTTCCCTTCTCACTCAACATATTAAGGCAGCCGTCCTTGGTGCGGGTCCAAAATAATTGCGGGTCATTTTGATCTATTTCTCTACTTTAGAGTAATGTGTAGCCTCGGTGGCCTGGAAAAAATAAAATACACTACTGCTTATTTTGGAGAGATGTTCAGGGATTTCTGCCGTTTTAGTTGCAGGCGAAGAGGAGTTCAGAGAGGATATGAGCAACTGTGTGCTCTCGAGCGGGAGGCGGGACAGCCTCATATAACTCCGACGTAAACACAGCCAAAAAATGGAGCAAAAAACTGTACGTGGTGGTAGGAAAACCCTGGAAAACTACTCTGGCGCTGTAACTCCAGCCAGTTCATAGCATTTTACCGTAGAGAAGCTGAGCCGCGCGTATCGTGCACTGTGCCTATGAATGAACAGCATAGGTTTTTACGCATAGGCAACCTGCTTTACGAAATGGAGATTCATGCTAGTAATCATTCTCTATGGATGTGTTGTGGCGCATTGTGTTTTGAATCTATACCCAAGCAAAAACTAATCGGAATTGACTCGGCAAACTTAGTGTTCTACAATGACTCTACTTTTAAACATTTGGAGAGGCCGTAGACCAATTCGACACATGGATATGCTTGACATACCAAGGGCTATTACTAGCCTAACATTAAGCGAACTGTTTTGTGAAATGTCCTGATTCCACCCCCTTTTTAGTGACAGGTCTGTTTTTTTGGAAGATGTTTGTCCCACTGGTCGCTTACCTACCCCAAAACATGAAGCACTTTTAATTACAACCTAGCCAGTACGAGTGTGTAGACTACTATTCGCAACATTACGTCATTAAGCTACTGTGGTAGACTTGAAGCGCTTACACTGATATAAACTAGCCTACTGAAACATCCAACTCAACTATTCAATACAGGCTCACTGTTAACAGATCATAGTCACCTCAAAAGTTGTTTTTTTGTTTTCGTTTTTAACTTTCTTTCCACATTGCAAGAAAAGAAAGGCACGCATACACTCTCGTCCCTTTTACAATTACATGGTCAGTGGCGCGCCAGCCCACCGCCGCGAGGTCCTCTCATTCAATCAATTCAAGTGTTAATAGGGAAAGTGTTTCCGATGGTATTACCTGCAATTACTGTGGGCGATCGCTGACCTCCTTCGGGTTTGACCCACATCTCGAAAGTAAAATTTCCCCGCGGTATCTCCACTCCTGGCTTAAGTCGTAGTTGGTCTCCCCTCCCGGTAAAATAAACTGCCTTTCCCCGACCTGAGGAGCTCTCCTCAGCCTGGGAGGAGCGACGCCGCTGGCGAGGCAACCGCCGATCCAAGCCGGGCAAGGAGCGTTTGCCCCGGGGCAGCCGTGTGGCACAAGCCCCCGGGAAGGTCGCTCTGGCGTCTCTCATCCGCACCAACTCCCTCTTGGATCTCCCCTTTCTCCAGACTGTCCCGCACTCTGATCCAAAGCACAAGATGAGGATGACAAGGCAGGGGAGCCAGGGAAGAAAACTCCAAACTTTCATTTTTTTTTCGGGAGAAGAGGTGATAAATAAAAAACAGAAAGGGGGAGGGGAATGATAAATGTATGAAATACAATACGTGCTGTCACAGTGTTCTTCTTTAAAAGTCCTTCCCTTGGATTTTTACAAGTGCTTGTCAAGACGGAGATTGGAGATAAACAAACCCATGAAGCGATGCTGTTATTTTCCCTCTTATAATGTTAAGCCACGACCCCCTTCTCACCCCTTCTTTAAGCAAAAGTGAGTCTTCAGCTGAGATTGAAGGGTAACGGATAGTTGATTCATGTATGTGTTCCACGTTGCCCTTTGGAAGAGTCTCTGAACCACGGGATGACTAATAACTAATCAATCAGTGTGGGGGGTTCGGAATAGTGCCCCCTCATTCCCCCCCGGAATTTCAAAAATGAATTTATTTGCAGGAGCCCCGTTGTCCGCCAAGCTCCAAACGCACCTTTCGCCCTCCCTTATCCCACTCGTAAAACAGTATGAAAAAGATCACATATTAAATGCAAAAGGCGCGTCAAAATGAACCGATCAGTCATATTTGTCAAAATGATTTAGGAGGTATTTCTCTTAACTTGCTGATGATATTCAAAAGTTGAAATGCACAAAATTATCTTGCAAGGCGAACGAGGGTTGCCGCACTCAGCATCGCGGATCCTCATTGATTTGCCTGGAGCAGACGACACTTGGAGAGAGGGAGAGAGAGAGAGCCAAGTCTGGACGCTCGCAGCCTTTCACAGCCGTTTCTGAGTGAGCCTTCCACAGGCGCTTGCAGGCAGCCCATGTTTCGATCGGAGCAGCAGTCGCTTTTTTTCCTTCTTCGTCTTCTTTGCTGAAGTGGGAAGTCACAGGTAAGAGCGGACGGAAACAGCATTTCTCCTGCCCCTGTGTTGGGATGGTGTTTACGGAGTTTGAAAGGAGTGCTCGTGTCCCTCTAGCGGCTACAATTCAAACAATCTCATTCATTTGAACGTTTTCACATGGTTTCAGCAGATCAATCTGAATCACAGATGGTTAAATCTGCTCCAACCCTCCACTGAGACAGGCTTTTATAGCACGCGCACCACAGGAAGAGCACACAACAAACGTTGTATTTGATGTCTAGCTTGGCCTGTGTGTGCTGAAAGTAAAGTTGTACAACACTTATAAACAATTTAATGAACATGTTAATAGCCTATTTACTAATTTAATTTCATCTTTTAGATCTGCCTTTCTAAAACTCTGTTTTATGTAAGACAACTCATTAGAAGGAAACAATGCAGTTAACCTTAAAAAACAGACACATAATATTCTCTCTTTCACACACACAGTCACACACACACAGACACACACACACTCTCAAAAACACACACACTCACAAAAACAAACAAGCATGTAAGGGTCAGCACCTAGCACAAGTAAAGAGCCAGCACACACACACTCGGGAATGTGTCGTATTTGCAATAAAGTCAAATAAAATGCCATTGACTGCTCTTCCCCACACCCGCCAGCCCTCTGCCAGGAATGCCAAGGAATCCTTTGTCCTGGCCTTGTTTGGTGTAAACGAACACTTGGGCAGCTCAAACTTGCCACCTACCATAAAGTATGTGTGTGTGTGTGTGTGTGTGGGGGTGACCAATGTTAAATATTTGCTTCACTCCTTATACTTTTCTATGACTGAGAAACAGTCCTCAGGGCCCCTTTTGTGTGTGGGGTGGGTGTGGCCGGTAGTCCTCTGCAGTCATGAAGGGCTGACTGCAAGTGGACCACTAAATGTGAACTAGACCTTGTTGGGCTTCGGGGACTAAAATATACACTTCACTACAGCCTACACACACACACACTCTCTCTCTCATGCGCACAGAGAGACACAGATGTGACTCAGCCAACTCTTCACCTGTGACACAACCACAAACTAGCATTTACCCGCTGCTGTGCTCACACCTCAAACCCAAGCAGGAAAGAGTCCCCGGGGAAAATGCTAGCCTAGCTGCTAACATTAGCCTAGCTGAAGAGTCCCCGGGGAAAATGCTAGCCTAGCTGCTAACGTTAGCCTAGCTGAAAGGTCCGATGGGAAAACACTAGCCTAGCTGCTAACGTTAGCCTAGCTGAGGAGTCCCAGGAGAAATGCTAGACTAGCTGCTAACGGTAGCCTAGCTGAAGAGTCCCAGGGGAAATTCTAGACTAGCTGCTAACGTTAGCCTAGCTGAAGAGTCCCAGGGGAAATGCTAGACTAGCTGCTAACGTTACCCTAGCTGAAGAGTCCCAGGGGAAATGCTAGCCTAGTTGTAGACATCATTAAAAAGACAGAGAGGTGACAGCTCATTCTGGGCTGGGTTGGGCCTGCGTCCCAAGGATTCGCTCCAGACCAGGACCCGAGGCAGCAGGTTTCGCCTCCAGAACACCCCCACCCCCCCTGTTGCATAAGAAATGCATAAAGCACTGACTTAATGTATAATGTACCGGCAGTATGATTAACCTTGATCTGATTACCTAAATGCAAAACACAGGTGAAACAGCGGAACTATTGATACGATAACACAAGCAACATTGTCTGTCCACGGCTGCTTTGTTGAAAAAGTACCATAACTCCTCGTGTGGTTTCCTGTGAAGCCCAGAGTGAGCGACCAATGCACTGAGATTACGTGGTAACCAGATCATCCCATCTTAACCTTTGACATGAGATGGTTCATCACCAAAAGGCAACATACACTTTAGTTTTCCAGGAATTCCAATAGCACAATACTTTTCATTTCATGGGAGATGCTGTTCATTGTCTGGCGAAGTTAAGAAAATATTTGAAACTGTAACCTAAACTGTTATTCAACTACTTTTTACACACTTTTCAGATAATTTGCAAGTGATCTGGCTTCAATCAACATGTGTTGGATAGTTGTTGTATATACCACAACCGTTTGCGTGTCATCTGAGTTCATTCAAGGTCACAGACCACCGCAGGGACCGTTACAATAACGAGAGCTTCTAAACACGACTGCGGCAGGCTGGCTCTTAACAGCTAACTTTCACTGCACGCCAAACGCAGCCAGGCTTTGTTCCGCACTTGTTGGCTTGTTGCTACAGCGCCAGATTAGAGCTTAATTCTCGTAACGACTGGGACAATCTGCTGTGGGCTGGACTGATGGCGAGAGAGACACAAATAAGGGTCCATGCCATGGCACTGAGTGGACAGTGGAGGCGGACGCACAAACATGCCATGCGTCTAGTGAAGAAGAGCGCACACACACACACACACAAACATGCCATGTGTCCAGTGAAGAAGAGCACACACACACACACACACAAACATGCCATGCGTCCAGTGAAGAAGAGCGCCTGATAATCCCGACCGCCGTGCCACGTCATTGCAGGCAGTGAATGAATTTTGATTGACTCAAAGTCAAAGAGAAAAACACACTTTAATCCATTAATGCACTCGGCCTAAGCTCTCTCTTTGGTGGCACTTAAGTGCAAACCTAAATGCTCGGTCCACATTTTTGAGGATGATCCAGCACTGAGGGGGGAAAAAAACACATGTACACAACATGGAGAATCTGATTTGGACCAAACGCCGGCTCCCCATGTGATGTTAGTGGGGAGAAAAATAGGGGTATCTGTAAAGAAATATTAAGCCAGAATATAAATGGCTGGCAATCCTGAAAGTAACATGTGCACAGACATCGAATCCTGCACCAGAGGTGACCCGGATCCCAGCCAGATGGGAGCCAGATGGAAGCCAGACGTCAGCATCAAGTTGCTATGCGGGTGGTGGCTGGACAGTGTGAGAGTGTATCCTTTTTAGAATAGTAGAGTTAGGGTGGCCCATTAAAGGCTTTGTGAAATATAATCCCAACTCCACCTACAAACCAGAACACCAGGACAGTGTGCGGTGACCACTATGTGGATTATAATCCCAATTCCACCTACTAACCAGCACACCTGGACATGACCCATTATGCATAGTCCCCGTGATGCCGCATTAGTGGCCTACACATGAAGAGTAGATAGATAGATACTTTATTGATCCCCAGGGGAGGATGCAAGAGTAGATAGATACTTTATTGATCCCCAGGGGAATCAAAGAGTAAAACATTCATCTCCCTTGAGGAGTGTGTGTGTTTCAACTCTTACATCTGCCAGGGCCAAAATAAAGTACACACACACTCTTTTGTTTTATCCAAACAATCAATGTCTGGCAACCCAGCTAATTACTTTAATTCAAGGAATAAAGACAAAAGACAGACAGAAAACACCAGCCGGAAGAAAGGGAAGATTATACCTAGTGATGAGAGTTTAGTTATTACAAATCAAATGTCAGTTTAGAGCAAGAGTAAAAGATGTTTCTTTTAATCTCTCCTCTGGGTCACCTCAAATCCGCACATCCACGGTAATGACCCAACTGTGCGGTCCACACATCCACAGTAATGACCCAACAGTGCGGTCCACACATCCACAGTAATGACCCAACAGTGCGGTCTACACATCCACAGTAATGACCCAACAGTGAGGTCTACACATCCACAGTAATGACCCAACAGTGCGGTCCGCACATCCACAGTAATGACCCAACAGTGCGGTCCTACTTATCTGTCTTTGTGCTGCTGGAGAACACCAAGCATTTAGGTTCTTCCTGCCACAAGCAATGATTAATATCAAAGAGTATAGAAGTAACAAGAGGCGAAACTCAATAGAACGCTCCATGGCAACCAACGCCCCCATAACCCAGCTGCAGCTCCGCCATCTTGGAATGAACGCAACACAACTGTCATAGAAGTTCCAATTCAAAAGCGGTTAAAGCGAGCTGAATAGTTTACTAGTTTTTAATATTTCTATAGCCTAAACTAAAAGGGCGTGTTGAATAATGCACAACAAAATAATGCTTATGGATCCGTTTCTAATTAATTAGACTTTTTATAACAAAATAAAGCTAATAACAAAATAAAGCTAATTCAATTCAAGCTAATTAATTCAATGACTAGCCTAATTCGGAACCAGCTTTAATACTCGTGGTAGCGTATAGTTAACCATGCAGTTGCAATTGTGGTAAATTAAATTAGATTTGAATGCAGCCCTGGAGTGGCTATTGGGAGCTTCGGGAGGATTCCCGGTGGGCCGTTAACTTTTTGTGCCAGTCTGAATGTCGTGAGCTTATAAAGATATTGTTTCTGAAGTTCATTTGCAGCGCCCTCGCGGCACTTCAGCAGCCTACATGTAGAACGGTCGCAACCGCAGTTTCCCCAAATATTAACAAAGTAGCACTCACAAAAAGTATTCGGAAGTCGCAACTATATTTGTAACAATTAAGGGGAGTTTATGAGCGGTCCCTTCTCCAATGGTATGGCCCTAACGAACTCCAGGGTCAGGTGACACACAGTAATTAATTGAGTTTATCCACCGTCCAGTCCAGCAGCTGTCAACATAGGCTACAACGGAAAACAGGCGATATTGGAAGGTATGTATCTGCTTTAACTTTTTTAATCTAGGCTTTTTAAAGTCCACCAAGAGTCAGAGGCCTACCCTCCGAGATAGGCTATGAATGAATATGCTGCCTTTATATAGCCCACTCAAGCAGGCCTTTATGCTGCCTTTATATAGCCCACTCAAGCAGGCCTTTATGTTCATGTTGCAAATGTAGAGTCCGACTTGCTTCAGCCACAATCATCTTGAAAGTAGCCTAGCCTAGGCCTGACAGGAGATAACATTTTACTATTTGCACGGATTTACTGGGTGTTTCTTATGTATACAACTGTTGCGTGTATTCGGCCACTGGGTCTCCAACACGTCGCTCTTATGCTCAGTCGCCTGCCGCCTTGCCAGAGCTTGCATGACTGAAGCACGCTACTACATTTAAACACAATTGTTGCCGCCACTCGAGGCATTCCAAATTTAAAAATGTAATAATTTAATAAAAAGTAAATCAAACGTCAGTAGATGAAAGGGACAACACATTAGTCAAGAGAGAATATTTAATAGTAACAAAAGGTCATCAATTAACAGTAATAAAATTGGTGATGGAGTAGATCACCATGTCTTTTCTGCTGGCATTAGGCCTACACAAAACAAAGCAAACATTGTGCAAGTAAAGTGCACACATTTATTACAAATTACGAACTTTGTACAACGCATAGCGTAATTGCCAGCACCCTGGTCACAGATAAAGACTATGCACTCCATTCCAGCCTTCCTCAGCTCACACATTCCCTCAAGGAGCAATGATTGAAGCCGGGAATGTGTTATGGGCCCACTTGTAAAGCAATAGCCTAACAGTTGCTTCCACTTCCGGAAAAGGCCTCTTTCCATGAATGCCGAGGCATAGTTGGCCACAAATGGACTACGGTGACTTTTCCCCAGATCCTCAAAGCTTTTAATTATATCTGCAGGCTCATCATAATAGACTGCCTTTTGGAGGCACATCTCATCTGTGATGATGGCACATACCTTGTCCCTGGGCGTCATGGTCTCCATTGCCTTTTTTATGGTGGACAGAATGCTTTGATTAAAGCCAGTTCTGAAATTGAGAGACTTAATAACCTTCTACAGTGTGCGGACAGATGGCATCGAAAAGACTTTGCAGAGTAGCCGATAGCCTTTAGGACTGGCATGCAGGAGAGACAAGAAAAAGGCTTTGTCTTGAACGGTCCAACGAAAACCATTAGCCTTGCGCTGGCACATCCGTAGCTGAGTGCTGAAAAAAGCATAGGACTTGGCTGGTAACAGTCTCTTCAGTTCACTCATCACACCCGTCTTGCTGGTCTTCTGGCGAGTGAGGTCCCTTACTTTTGCCTTCAGTTTACATATGAGTCAATATCACTATGAAGTGCCTTTGGTGTCCTCATCAGACTCACTCAGTCATCATGAAAATGTAGCAGAATAATGAAAGTCTGAGGTCTTATTATAAGTGGCCAAACACTTGCACACATATCAGTACAAGGATAAGTCTCTTAAAATTTGTTTCCTTCATTTTATACAATTTCTTTTCATTGGATGTAATTGATTTTGCATGTCCCACACACTGCTTTCGGCTAACTACAGTGTGTGTAATAAGTGGTTAAATGATACTAAATCAAAAAAATGTTTACATGGTTTTAGTGTCCACAATAAGTTATTTGATAAAACAAGTCATTTTGATCATGTATATTGTATTTTCATAATCATATTGAACATTTTGCATGTGTCCCTGAAATTGCGGTCCACCCTGTCATTATGGGGTAACTGTCCCTTTAAGAAACCCACTGATGTTTTCAGTGACATCACTACGAGCATTTTTTCTTTCTTCAATGGAGGCTGAAGCAGTGGCGAGTTGCAGAGTAAGTATTTACACTTATGTTTCATAATTTTCATCATATTATGTGTGTAGTTGGATGTTGTCAAGCTTAACATGTCCACTCTGTCATAGTGAAATATCAATTGATAGAAAAACCTATCAGAACTTTGAAATATATTTGTAAAACAGTACATAGTCAGCTTGCTGACTGTAGCATGTTGCTAAGTGAAGATCCACCATGTGCTCATTAAATGCTAACATTAGCCAAAAATGTCCACCCTGTCATTGTCCACCCTGTCAGCAAGACTTCCATGACAGGGTGGACATGGTTCATGACAGGAAGGACATGTGCATAGTTTAGGCCACATGCTGATAATGTTTTTTGGCGATATCGGTATCAGCAAGCCTAGTTTGATAAGGCAAGCCTAGTTTACAGGGACTGCCAATTAAAATGTGTAAGGGAACATTTTGAATCGTCTTTTTCAAGGAATGAGATCAAAAGGAGCTGAGATAGCAAGGAGATATCGGGAACGTCGTGATGCTGACCCAGACAGAAGAAGAAAGTACCTTGAGAAAGAAAGGGTCAAATGGAAAAAAGACAGAGAGACTGGAAAGAAGAAGGGTGTCAATGAGCTCAGTGAGAGAGAGAAGAGGGCAAAAAGAAAGAAATGGAAAGAGGCAAAAAGTCAAGCCAGAGCCAGAAACAGGGCTAGTGCTTTGCTACAGTCAGAGACACCACCCAACTCCCCTGCTGAAACTCCTGAAAATCAGCGTGAGCCAGGGCCCTCCAGGTTAGATCATTGGAAGTTTAGCTGATGAGACTTATTAGAAAGTTTAGATTTATTTGAAGGACAATTATCAACTGTTTATGTCCACATAAAATGACATATGAAGGGTTCAGATGCAAAAGCCTCTAAATGCCACTTACGTCAAAAATGAGATAAAGATGGTGAATGGATGCTCTCCACACATAGTATATGTTAACCTTCTAACACTGTTCCGGTCAAAAATGACCGATTTAACCATTCCCTGTACCATAAATATAGCATTTTTCATCAGACTGCCTCAAGATCTTATGATATCCTTCACAAAAGGCTTTTGAACACATCAAATTTATTTTGACTACTTTCTTTGAATTTTGAGTGATTTATTCAACGTAGAAACACTTTTTTTTGTTTCACGGTCAAAATGACCGCCATAGGAAAATGAATGGGAAAGAGTATAATTTTCATCCAGGAGACAAAAGACATCTCCTTACACACACTCCTACAACTTACCACCAATGTTCCCACACACATGCATGCACACACACACAAACAGACACACATACAGTACACACATGTACACCCACTCACAGACACACACACACACTCAGTACATGTTGTCAGTTCATGTTGTCATGTTGCCACATGTACGTGTGAACCACCAATGTTCGCACACATAGGCATTCACACACATACAGAAACACACCCACCCACACACACACAAACAGACACACACACACACATGTACACGCACTCACACACACACACACAGTTCCTGTTGTCAGTTCATGTTGTCATGTTGCCACATGTGCAGGAAAACCACCAATGTTTGCACACACATGCATGTACACACACAGAAACACTCACACCCACACATTTACACCCACTCTCTCACTCACACACACACACACACAGTTCATGTTGTCAGTTCAAATAATTTAACTTCAAAACCCACTAAATACCACTCTTTCCTGGTCTGACATTGATTTATAGGCAAAAACCTATAGGAGCCTGATTTTAAATGCTCATTTAAAAGAAAAGTGGTCAGATGGATTTAGAGGGTTTTTGCATCTGAACTCTTCATATTGATAACTAACTTGCTAAAATCGTATAAGAAAATCCTTACAAATATTTTGTGTTTCAGGCAACGGCATCAAGGGGAAAGCATTCGAAGGAGTGCGAAGAGAAAACTGAAAAACAGATTGAAATATTAGAGGCACAGCTCAAAAAAAGAGAAAAGTAAAACTGAGAAATATAAGAAGAGGTACCATCGGGACCAAGAAAGAAAAGTCCGTCCAAATCACCACGCACAAAAAGTCAATGCTTTGTTGGCACGTCAAAAAGTGAATTCACCCATCAAAAGAGCTCTTCTTTTCCATACATCCCTGATTGAAAATATTAGAAGAAAATATGAACATGCAAAACAAACAGAGAGAAGCAGCTGATAGCAAAAAGTGGTCAGTGGAAACATTCTAAAGAAGTATAAGCTCCAAAAGCATGCCCAGACTGCTTTTGGCTACTCTAAGAAGATAGCAAAGTATCCTGTGGATCTGACCTACCGTGGGAGGAGGTCGTCCAGTCGAAATGACATTAGGAAGAAGGTTACATCATTTTTCTTCGAGATGATGTTAATCGAATGACAACTGGCCGCAAACAAACAGTCCTGCGGGCTGAAGAATAAAATGCAAAAGAGGTTGCTTACTGACACAATGAAGAACTTGCATAGGAGGTTTCTCTCTGAGCACATTGGCCACATGTCATACACCTCCTTTTGCCGTCTCAGACCCTTTTGGGTGGTAACCCCTCTACCTCTGACCGCGTGACACATGTCTCTGCAAAAGCATGAGAACTTGCAATTCATTGCCAATGCCTTGCAGAGCCAAGGGTTACTGTCCTCAAGAAACATTGAGGAAATGTCTGAAGCAACCATGTGTGACCCGAAAGCCAAGGTCTGTGCTTATGGTGAGTGCAGTGAATGCCTCCTAACTTGTCACCCGATGCTGAAAACCCCTGGGGAAGAGAACATTAGTTTATTTCAGTGGATGACAGAGAAGATCAAGAAGGATGAGAAGGTGTCAACAATAACAGTGAAAAGGGAGATAACAAAAACAGAGCATGAGCTTAACACAGATTTCCAGGAGAGCCTTGTTCATTTTAGGAGCCATGTCTTCAACATTAAATGGCAATTTGATGCCTACAGGGAGCTCAGGGAGGAGTCTGAAGCCCAATGAGTCCCTCTTGCATATAGATTTTAGCGAAAATTACTCATGTAAGTACAGCGGCTAGAAATACAATCTGTGCATTTTGGAGGCTCACACAAGCAGGCCAGTCTGCACACTGGAGTGCTCTACACCACTGGTGAACAAGCGCCACACACCTTCTGCTCCATATCACCCTCCAGAAGACATGACCCTGTGGCCATCTGGGCCCACCTTGATCCAGTTCTGAAGGTAGTGAGAGAACGACACCCTCAAGTCAGCACACTTCATTTTTTCAGCGATGGGCCTGCAACACAGTATCGACAAAAGGGAAATTTCTTCTACCTCTCAACAGAACCCTACAAGTATGGCTTCAAAGAAATAACATGGAATTTCTTTGAGGCTAATCATGGGAAGGGGGCACCAGACGGTGTAGGTGGGGCCCTCAAGAGGTCAGCAGACCGGATTGTAGCCCATGGAGGAGACATTCCTGATGCCCAGAGCTTGTATAACAAGCTGAAAAGCCTGGACACATCTGTCGAGCTGTTCTTCATCCCAGAGAGGGATATTGAATCAAAGCCTGAGATACCTGCAATAGCTGCCGTAAAAGGCACTATGAGAATCCACCAAGCTATCAGTCTGACACCCGGCCAAATGAAATACAGAGACCTTTCATGTCTATGTAAAAGGAGAAAGGTGTTTTGGACTGCCCCTGCTTTAATCTTCAAGAGGTCACTCTAGCTAATGTTCCTGTTTCATCTGACAAGTCCCCAGCATGTGGAAAGACACCAGATAATCCTAGGAGACCAGAAATGATTGAGGTAAAGCACATTGGAGAGTGGTGCGTTGTTAATTATGACAATGAAGCATACCCAGGTATCATCATGGATGCAGAAGGGCATAGTGTGAAAGTTAAGTGTATGCAACGCCATGGCATAAACCAGTTCAAATGGCCAGGTCTTGGAGACGACATCTGTTGGTACCATGACTGGCAGGTACTTTGCCTAATACCAGAACCACAGGCTCTGAACAAGCGCTCTTTACAGATTGAAGCGTCTGCGTGGAAGTATGTGGAACAGCAACTGCAGAACTGAGCGAGCCATGTCTCTTCAGAAAGGGAGAGACTGTTTGGAGATCGTCAAGTGATCTTTCTGAAATATTCTGTTTTTCAAATCAACTGTTCTCCACTTAAAAAAATGTTTTCTTCTTGTTCTACAGTTGAATGTTTGACTTTCACTGTGCAGAGTTTAACAGCTAGAAGGCCACATTAATGTCTCATTTTGGGCATCTTTTCAGTGGCTGCATGCAGGTAGAGTGGATCAAAACTAGTCTGTTCAACTGGTAATTTCCCCCTACATGGGAAAAGGCATTTTTTACACAATTTTCTTGCATTGTTCCTTGCATTTATGGGGCCATTCAATGACATTCCACAACATGTCCACCCTGTCATGCCCAGGGTCTACCCTGTCATGTCTCTGTCCACCCTGTTATTTTCATGTTCTATGAAAATAAACAAATTATTTCCACAAGTTAGCAAAATCTTTTGTGTGATTCCTTTATAAGCAAATGAGGGCCAAATAGTATTGTTTGACAAATTGACCAGATATCTTTGTTGTTAGATTTTATTTAGAAAAGAAAGTGCAACTCTCGCAGATTTTATAGAGAAACAAATAGTTTGCCATAATTTCATTATTATCCAAATACTTTTCCCATTAACTAAAAATGTATTGTTGAGAAAGGGACTAAATAGTTTTCTGAAAATGTACATTTTATAATCACTATGTAATTACAATGTATTTACTCTGTTTTGAAATTGTCCATGACAGGGTGGACATATTTTGCTGTTTGCATGTAAATTGTCTGCTTGCAGTTAATTTATAAAAAGTGTGGGAGCTTGACCAATATGTATTTCTAACAGCATAACATATACTTAATACAATGAATATGAAGTTCAATGGAAAATCTCAGCTTTTTTTGGGGGGGATGGGGAAGTCTCAAAGGCACCTTATGGTGATATTGACTCATATCTGCGACTTCAGAGACCTGATATACATAGCATGTTTTTTAGTAGCGGCAGTCAGGTCTGATTGCATTGGTGGTGGTAATAAAGGTCTATCTGGTGATGAAGGACCTGCGACGGCATCATCATCAGGCAAGCTATGTTCTTCAAAAATTGGACGAGTGGTGTGACTCTGTTTCCCTGTAAAATAAAGCACATCGTTTGTAACTTAGATCATAAGTGAATCATTTTACAGCAAAAAAGCATTCAATCATTCAACAGCAGAACAAGGTGTTTGATACTATTTGATAGACATTAAGACTGAGATAAACATTAAGACTGAGAATAAGTCAACCTGTAACATAATGTAGACTCTTACGTGTCTTTGGTGGCAACTCCTGGCGTGTCTTTGGTGGTTTTCTCTTTTGCTCTATGTCCAGTGGTGGCGGTGGGTTAGGGGCATTAACCATAGTGGGCACTGCATTCCAGTTCAATCCTGCATGGCTGTTTTTATAATAAAATATTTGTTTCTAAAATATATTTCAATATGAGTACTCTGATTATATACTATTACTATATTCCCAATTATAAATACACATCTGATGGCCTTTTAAACTGGCACACCTTAAAAATGTTATGCATAATTTCATTATCTTTGTTTTTTTTTAACAAAAATAAAAATCCTTTTACCAGACATGTGGACTCGTGTCACATGACTTGGACTCGAGTCAGACTCGAGTCATGATTTTAATGCCTTCAGACTTGACTTGACAAAATTCGGCATGACTTGCGACTCGACTTGGACTTGAATACTATTCACTCGAGACTTGACTCGGACTTTGCCTCTTTGACTTGACATGTCTCGAATCAAAAACTAAATTTCCTGAACGTGGACCAGTCACCCCAGAGACGCTTTTCCTCCGTGACTAAAAAAAAAAAAAAAAAAAAAATACAAATTGCGGAGACAAGCGGCCAGAGCACAGTTCAGTGCTGTCGCTACCCCCACACGCGTTACGCACTGTGTGTAGGGCACCAAGAGACAGAGGAAGGACCAACACATTTAGCCAATAACCAGTAGCTTTACTGCAAACTGATTTGCACTCTTGTTAGAGAACGTTTAATGTCAAAATGCACCAACAGCATGTTACGTAAAGATGATACTTTTCGAGTCCTCTCCATTAAGATCCAACTTGAACTTATGCTAGCCTACTGCATTTAATTGAGAACGCATCTAAGCACACACGAGAGGGAGAGAAAACGAGTAGGTTCCAGCTGGCTTGTCATTGTTGATGATGATTGATATCTTCTTTTAAATATGACGCATATAAAAGGAAATCGTGGAGGCAACAAATACGAGATTAGAGGAGATTGCGAATTTATCCGGTTCTCACTAGCCTACTGTTATGAGATCCAGGTCACTATGACATACCAGCTGCACTCACTGTGATTTGGAAAGTGGACAAGAATATGAAGAGTTGTCTTTGCCTTTGTGTAATGGAACTGGTGAGTCTTGAAGTATTCAATAATTTATTTACATGAAGCACATGATATGCCGATTGAAACGCATTCCACTCAGTTACTGTAGCTAGGTGGCTATAGGCCTACTGGCTACCAGGCTCATAATTCGCTTTTAATTGCAAACAGAAAATGTCAAGCAAGCATCATGTCATACATGCTTCTCTTTCCAAAGGAATGAAATCTGTTTGTGCCAACTTAATATCATGCTTATCATTGTTAATATTGTGCTATACATGTGGCACAAACAATGTTTGAGTTTGTGGACTAGCCATAGGCAATATTTGAATGGAGCTGGTAAAAAAAGATCATTATGAGAATGTGTGGACAGTGGCACACAATGGGCTTAAATTGACAGTGCACCATTTACAAATGAGATAAACAGCATCAAATGTGTAGTATTTCTTAAGAAATTAATACTTTAAAATCAAAATTACTGTCATTATCTTTTAAATAATATAAAAGTGTTGACCTTGGCTTCCTTTATGAGTCGCCACTGTCATGTAGCTATCCGTTTTGTACAGATTACTCAGGTATGCACATGTGTCTATTACACAGGTATGGTCATGCATATGTCGTAAAAGATTTCAAGACAGAAACATTGAACATATTTTAATATGTATTTATAAAAAAATACTGTGGATTAGATGGAAGTGCTAAAATTATGATCGATAGTCTAATAATGGCATTATTAAGTGAAGAGTACCTGATGACTTGTTCAGGACTTGAAAAAGATTGGGACTTGGACTTGGACTCGACTTGGCTTTGATGTGACTTGGACTTGGACTTGGACTCGACTTGCCCTTCTCTGTATTTACTTGGGACTTGACTTGGACTTGACTGCTAAGACTTGGGACTTACTTTGGACTTGCCAAACAGTGACTTTGTCCCACCTCTGCCCTTTACAGTTTTCACACCAGCCAGTCAAACATGTTGGCAGATTAAGTAATAGTTATTCATATAATGGCTTTACAGAAAGGCATTTTTGTATAGACTATTATCAGAGCCCGTCTACGGACAGCCTCCCCACTCTATTAATCCCATACAAACCGAATTTGGCTGCAGTTCACCAGAGTTCACCTAGATGGCGATCGCGGGCGAGTCCGAAATACATGGGGTCCTATGGAGCTACATGGCTACATTTATTGTTTTCACCTATTTAACAACTGAAATCCTCAGATTTTATTTTATTTTTCGCAAAATGGATATGAATTATCAATCAAAAATGAAATAATCGGTGAGTCAGGTCCTTTCGTTTTCTTACAGGTTGGGTCGTTGTTGCCCATAACACGCTAGCTTTGATGCTATGCTATGCTATGATCATGCTAATGAATGACGTCATTGACACGTTTGAAAGGCTTTTTAGAACAATTAAGTGACTTTAAAAATATATAATACTCAACCAAGTGTATTGTCAATATTCAAATTACTTGAAAAAAATTATATCCCGAGAAAAGTGGATTTTGAGAGGTACAGCTCCATTAGACCTCCATTCATTCTGGACTCGCCATGCGTACCCTAGATGCAGTACCACACGGGCGTTCGAGTGAAGGTTCTCCCCTTATTAGACATTCTCTGCTATTACACTATTGCAAAGACAATGAAACAATTTATTTGCGTGTGTGTGCGTACGTAGGCTACCTAGTGTAAGAGTGCTTGTTTGCGTATTTTGCAGATGATGCACACCGGGATGTATCTCAATCATGTGATCTAACATCGCCAATGAGGCGGAACTTGACAGATATTACATTCCACCTGTTGCTGCTGGGCTGGCTGGCGTTTACCAAAGACTCTTTGCGTTCACTTTCCGGAGGTGCACCTAACTAACTGTCGGTATCGTTGACGTTAACTTTACTGGAGCTGAAGAAACATCAATGGGATCATTAATCGGATTATCATAAGGTTCGTCAGAGTGGATATTGCCTTCAAGGGAGCAGGTAGGCTACAATGTTTGCTAATGGCTAACGTTAGCTACCTACTCAGTACGTTGACGTTAATTTAGTGATATAATGATGAATTAATAAAGCGGCCATTTGCCAGGTTAGGTGTTCATATATCTCTGGGAATTTGCGATTTTAAGTCCATTTCAAGTCTTGACTCAATTTCGACCAAATACATAACATTAGCTAACTTGTTGCGGTTATGGCATAGTTTTAACTTACGTTAACGTTACAGCACCTGTTGACTTGTTCCCTTGTTAGCTAGCTCACTTCAATAACTAATAAAAAAAAAAACTACTTTTATGACACCATACCTCTCTGGATCTTTGGGGAATCTATGAAATGCTAGTTCATTGGTTGTACATTGGGAGTTATTGCAGTTGTTGGCAGAACACTGTTTTCTTTGTTTCCAATTATTTCCAGACATAATGTTAATGTTGTATCTATATCTGTTGTGCTACTGCTAACGGTAAAGCATAGCCTACCACCGCGTAGCGCTCTAGAACCTTTGCTAGCAACCGTCTCTGGTTCAGTCCAAAATGGTGAAAGCGCGACAACAGCGCCATCTAGCGATTGTTGTCAAAAAGGCAACAAAGTTTCGCCTCTTGTTACTTCTATACTCTTTGCTAATATTGACACACACACACACACACCTCCTGGCCCCAGTCACAAACACAGAGATGCTCATTTTAGCTCCTCCCACATGGGGGAAGTTGCGTTTTCAGCATATTGATAATTGTGCTGTTAGCACAGCTCTGTACATCCAAAGATCATAATCATGAGAGAGAGAGAGAGAGAGAGAGAGAAAGAGAGAGAGAGAGAGAGATAAAAAGAGGGAGAAAGAGAAAGGGAGAGAGGGAGAGAGAGATAAAAAGAGAGAGAGAGAGATACATAGAGAGGAAAGAAAGAAAGAGGGAGTGAGGCAGATGTTGGACTGTGTTAATGGGGCTGCAGTGGTGCTGGTGCTTTTGTTACTCTTGTCCTTGCAGACTTGTCCAGGAGGGAGAGGAGGGGAGGGACTCATTCAGATCACACACAGACAGACACACACACACACACACACACACACAGGTTTAAGTGTAGGGCTTAGTTAACCAAATGCTGTACATGGGTTTAACTGTAGGCCTTAGTTAACCAAGTGCTGTACATGGGTTTAAGTGTAGGGCTTAGTTATCCAAGTGCACACACACACACACACACACACACAGACATGGGTTTAAGTGTAGGCCTTAGTTAACCAAGAGCGGTACATGGGTTTAAGGGCTTGTTTATAGAGTGGAGTATATAGACACATCATAAGCTTGATACAAACTGCAGTGTCAGTCATTGTCTTCCACCATAGGTAACCATAGGTAAGTACTAATGTGAAGGACTCAGGTCAGCATTTTACAAAAATCAGATAAAAACAACTTATGCAGATTTGTGTGAGTTCATTACAGCAAAGAATTAAGTACAGAGATAAGCTTGTAAACAATGTGTGGTCCAGGGGTGGTCATGAGGCCGGAGAGGTCCAGAGAGCAGAAGACGGAGCAGAACAGGAGAGGTCCAGAGAGCAGAACAGATGCAGAACAGGAGAGGTCCAGAGAGCAGAACAGGAGAGGTCCAGAGGAACAGAAGACGGAGTAGAACAGGAGAGGTCCAGAGAGTAGAACAGATGCAGAACAGGAGAGGTCCAGAGGAACAGAGAGACCAGAGAGGAACAGGACTGAGAGGTCAGGAGAGGTAGAACAGATGCAGAACAGGAGAGGTCCAGAGAGCAGAACAGGAGAGGTCCAGAGAGCAGAACAGATGCAGAACAGGAGAGGTCCGGAGAGCAGACCAGGAGAGGTCCAGAGAGCAGGAGACGGAGTAGAACAGGAGAGGTCCAGAGAGCAGAACAGGAGAGGTCCAGAGAGCAGAACAGATGCAGAACAGGAGAGGTCCAGAGAGCAGAACAGGAGAGGTCCAGAGGAACAGAAGACTGAGTAGAACAGGAGAGGTCCAGAGAGCAGAACAGATGCAGAACAGGAGAGGTCCAGAGAGCAGAACAGGTGAGGTCCAGAGGAACAGAAGACTGAGTAGAACAGGAGAGGTCCAGAGAGCAGAACAGATGCAGACACAGCTCCCAGTGACCATAGCACAGCTCCCAGTGGACCAGCACAGTGGACCATAGCACAGTGGACTATAGCACAGCTCCCAGTGGACCAGCACAGTGGACCATGGCATAGCTCCCAGTGGACCAGCACAGTGGACCATGGCATAGCTCCCAGTGGACCATAGCAGTGGACCATAGCACAGTGGACCATGGCACAGTGGACCATGGCACAGCTCCCAGTGGACCAGCACAGTGGACCATAGCACAGCTCCCAGTGGACCAGCACAGTGGACCATGGCACAGTGGACCATGGCACAGCTCCCAGTGACCATAGCACAGTGGACCATAGCACAGTGGACCATGGCACAGTGGACCATGGCATAGCTCCCAGTGGACCAGCACAGTGGACCATAGCACAGTGACCATAGCACAGTGACCATAGCACAGTGGACCATAGCACAGTGGACCCTTAGCACAGTGGACCATAGCACAGCTCCCAGTGGACCAGCACAGTGGACCATGGCACAGTGGACCATGGCACAGTGGACCATGGCACAGTGGACCATGGCATAGCTCCCAGTGGACCAGCACAGTGGACCATAGCAGTGGACCATAGCAGTGGACCATAGCACAGTGGACCATGGCATAGCTCCCAGTGGACCAGCACAGTGGACCATGGCACAGTGGACCATGGCATAGCTCCCAGTGGACCAGCACAGTGGACCATAGCAGTGGACCATAGCACAGTGGACCATAGCACAGTGGACTATAGCATAGCTCCCAGTGGACCATAGCAGTGGACCATAGCAGTGGACCATAGCACAGTGGACCATGGCACAGTGGACCATAGCACAGTGACCATAGCACAGCTCCCAGTGGACCATAGCATGGCTCCCAGTGGACCATGGCACAGTGGACCATGGCATAGCTCCCAGTGGACCATAGCATGGCTCCCAGTGGACCATAGCATAGCCCCAGTGGACCATAGCAGTGGACCATAGCAGTGGACCATAGCACAGTGGACCATAGCAGTGGACCATAGCATGGCTCCCAGTGGACCATAGCACAGTGGACCCTTAGCACAGCTCCCAGTGGACCCTTAGCACAGCTCCCAGTGGACCATAGCACAGTGGACCATGGCACAGTGGACCATAGCACAGCTCCCAGTGGACCATAGCATGGCTCCCAGTGGACCATGGCACAGTGGACCATGGCATGGCTCCCAGTGGACCAGCACAGTGGACCATGGCATGGCTCCCAGTGGACCAGCACAGTGGACCATGGCATAGCTCCCAGTGGACCCTTAGCACAGCTCCCAGTGGACCATGGCATGGCTCCCAGTGGACCATGGCATGGCTCCCAGTGGACCATAGCATGGCTCCCAGTGGACCATAGCATGGCTCCCAGTGGACCATGGCATAGCTCCCAGTGGACCATGGCATGGCTCCCAGTGGACCCTTAGCACAGTGGACCATAGCATGGCTCCCAGTGGACCATGGCATGGCTCCCAGTGGACCATAGCATGGCTCCCAGTGGACCAGCACAGTGGACCATGGCATGGCTCCCAGTGGACCATAGCATGGCTCCCAGTGGACCATAGCATGGCTCCCAGTGGACCATAGCACAGTGGACCCTTAGCACAGCTCCCAGTGACCATAGCACAGCTCCCAGTGGACCCTTAGCACAGCTCCCAGTGGACCCTTAGCACAGTGGACCATAGCATAGCTCCCAGTGGACCATAGCACAGCTCCCAGTGGACCATAGCACAGTGGACCATAGCATAGCTCCCAGTGGACCATAGCACAGTGGACCATAGCATAGCTCCCAGTGGACCATAGCACAGCCCCAGTGGACCATAGCACAGCTCCCATAGCACACCATCCCAGTGGACCATAGCACAGTGACTTCTAGATAGCCCTTAAAAAGGACCATAGCCAGCTGGACCATAGCACAGTGGACCATAGCATAGCTCCCAGTGGACCATAGCACAGCACCCAGTGGACCATAGCATAGCTCCCAGTGGACCATAGCACAGTGTGGACCCATAGCACAGCTCCCAGTGGACCATAGCACAGTGGACCATAGCACAGCCCAGTGGACCATAGCACAGTGGACCATAGCATAGCCCCAGTGGACCATAGCACAGCTCCCAGTGGACCATAAAGTGGACACAGCTCCCCAGTGGACCATAGCACAGTGGACCATAGCACAGCTCCCAGTGGACCATAGCACAGTGGACCATAGCATAGCCCCCAGTGGACCATAGCACAGTGGACCATAGCATAGCTCCCAGTGGACCACTTGCACAGTGGACCATAGCATTGGCTCCCAGTGGACCATAGCACAGTGGACCATAGCATAGCCCCAGTGGACCATAGCACAGTGGACCATAGCATAGCCCCAGTGGACCATAGCACAGTGGACCATAGCCCAGTGGACCATAGCACAGTGGACCATAGCATAGCTCCCAGTGGACCATAGCACAGTGGACCATAGCATAGCTCCCAGTGGACCATAGCACAGTGGACCATAGCACAGCTCCCAGTGGACCATAGCACAGTGGACCATAGCATAGCCCCAGTGGACCATAGCACAGTGGACCATAGCATAGCTCCCAGTGGACCATAGCACAGTGGACCATAGCACAGCCCCAGTGGACCCATAGCACTGGACCAGCACAGCTCCCCAGTGGACCATAGCACAGTGGACCATAAAGACAGCCCCCAGTGGACCATAGCACAGTGGACCATAGCATAGCTCCCCAGTGGACCATAGCACAGCTCCCAGTGGACCATAGCACAGTGGACCATAGCATAGCTCCCAGTGGACCATAGCACAGTGGACCATAGCATAGCCCCAGTGGACCATAGCACAGTGGACCATAGCACAGTGGACCATAGCACAGTGGACCATAGCATAGCTCCCAGTGGACCATAGCACAGTGGACCATAGCATAGCCCCAGTGGACCATAGCACAGTGGACCATGGCAGTGGCCATAGCACAGTGGACCATAGCACAGTGGACCATAGCACCATAGCCCAGTGGACCATAGCATACCTCCCAGTGGACCATATAGCAGAGTGGACCATAGGGAGCTCCCAGTGGACCATAGCACAGCTGAGTGGACCATAGCACAGTGGACCATAGCATAGCTCCCAGTGGACCCATAGCACAGTGGACTGTATAGGTCTACTGCCCCCATAGTACTGCTGACCTTTAGAGGGACCATAGCACAGTGGACCACTGTACATGGACCATGGCAACTTTAGAGTGGACCATAGGGTCTACTGTACATAGTACTGGACCTTTAGCACAGTGGAGATGAGAGGTCCCAGTGGACCCTAGCTGCAGCCATAGTGGACCATAGTACAGTGGGACCATGCTTAGCTCCCAGTGGACCATAGCACAGTGGACCATAGCATAGCCCCAGTGGACCATAGCACAGTGGACCCATGAGCCAGTGGACCATAGTGGAGATGAGGTCTACTGCTCCCATAGTACTGCCCAGCTTTTAGAGCAGGAGGGAGGTCTATGAGGTCTAGGTCTGTACATAGTACTGCTTTAGGAGTTTAGAGTGGAGATGAGGTCTACTGTACATAGTACTGCCACCTTTAGAGTGGAGATGAGGTCTACTGTACATAGTTCTACCTTTAGAGTGGAGATGAGGGTGCTGTACAGTACTGCCAGCTTTTAGAGTGGAGATGAGGTCCTACTGTACATGAGTACCAGCTTTAGAGTGGAGATGAGGTCCAGCTTTACTGTAGCCAGCTTTAGAGTGGAGATGGGGTCTACTGTACATAGTACTGCCACCTTTAGAGTGGAGATGAGGTCTACTGTACATAGTACTGCCACCTTTAGAGTGGAGATGAGGTCTACTGTACATAGTACTGCTACCTTTAGAGTGGAGATGAGGTCTACTGTACATAGTACTGCCACCTTTTAGAGTGGAGATGAGGTCCCTGTACAGCAGCCACTTTAGCTACTGTACAGAGAGCTTTAGGGGAGGAGGTCTACTGTACATAGTACTGCTGAGGTCTACTGTACATAGTACTGCCAGCTTTAGAGTGGAGATGAGGTCTACTGTACATAGTACTGCTACCTTTAGAGTGGAGATGAGGTCTACTGTACATAGTACTGCCAGCTTTAGAGTGGAGATGAGGTCTACTGTACATAGTACTGCTACCTTTAGAGTGGAGATGAGGTCTACTGTACATAGTACTGCCAGCTTTAGAGTGGAGATGAGGTCTACTGTACATAGTACTGCTACCTTTAGAGTGGAGATGAGGTCTACTGTACATAGTACTGCCACCTTTAGAGTGGAGATGAGGTCTACTGTACATAGTACTGCCACCTTTAGAGTGAAGATGAGGTCTACTGTACATAGTACTGTCACCTTTAGAGTGGAGATGAGGTCTACTGTAGATAGCACTGCCACCTTTAGAGTGGAGATAAGGTCTACTGAGGTCTACTGTGCATAGTACTGCCACCTTTTGACATAACAAGGAAACATCGGCCAGTTCAAAATGCCTCTTTGCTACATAGTCTTTACTACAGTCTTACAATTACACTAAGTGCTGTGTAATATGCTTAGCAATAAATAAAGGCCTTACAACTCTTAAACTAGGGTTCGTGTTAGAATTAGGGAGGGTTATTGTCCAATGCAAATGCATGCATTATCTCTCCCCACACACTATAAATAACATGCCGTTCTTAACAAAGCCTATGCCATTTCTGGTAGCACTTTACAGATAGATAAGAAAGTGGATTTAATTGTTTAGAAAACAGCTTAGAAATTATTAAGTTATTTGTAAGGGGTCTTATGTTGTTACCATGATTTCATCCACTTAATAGCAATATGTGAAGCTAAACAATTGTGCTACAACTGAAGCAAAATACTCTTTGAAGCATTCACTTAGCCTGGAGCCATCGTCTTGTCAGATACATCCTGACCAGAAGCCTATCAGCAACTGATGAGTATATCAAGTATTCCGGGAGATCCATGGCCTCATTTCAAATGGCAAACTTTATGAGCAGTGATACCTTACAGATTGATGATGAGAGGTTAATGTAATGACACAGCTAAGTGGGTCAAATCATTGTAACAGCACTATATTTAAAACCTCACCGTTACATCACAACTCAACACTATATTTAAAACTTTACATCACAACTCAACACCATATTTAAAACCTTGACATCACAACTCAACACTATATTTAAAAACCTCACCGTTACATCACAACTCAACACTATATTTAAAACCTCACCTTTACATCACAACTCAACACTATATTTAAAACCTCACCTTTACATCTTATCATTATTATGAAGTAATGCCATGTGAACACAACAATATTGCTGCCTTTTACAGATGTATTAACACTATTACGATACCACTGCCTTTTACAGATGCATTACCACCATTACGATACCACTACCTTTTACAGATGATGTATTAACATCATTACGATACTACTGCCCTTTACAGATGTATTAACATCATTACGATATTACCATGGGCGGACTGGCCATCTGGCATTTTCCCGGTGGGCCGACGCACCTTTTGGGCCGATATAATAGGCTATATATATCATTTAATTATTTTGGCCAACGATCGGGCCAAAGGAAGGGCAATCAGCGGCCCATTGGTTACATTTCAATATTGACACTGGACTGATCCAATAACAGCTCACGTCAGGCCCCACCCCTCCCATTTTGGCTCAGAGCCAGGATTCTGTGAGCGCATCAAAAGTTAATCGAAGTTGCCTACACAAAATTGCGGCGGGTGCCGGTAGTGACAATTTTGCAAAATTAACACCAATGTAGAAGCTTCAAAAATGCAATATTGCAAGTAGGCTAGCATATGTCAGCAACATGTTGAAGTTCGTTGAGTTTGAACGAGGATGTAAGCAAGCGCACAGAGCAAGGGACAGTGAGCAGGTGGAGAGTGCGAGCCTAGTTGAGGCTACATGATAAGAACTCAGTGGTAGAACAGGTAGGCTGTGACATGCATGACATGCCATGCTGACTATGATGATTATGATGACTTATTAATTGCGATAATGTAATGATATGGTAGCCTAATGATAACTTAGTAAGGCCGTGCTGTGATTATAATAACAAATAAGCGAACTTAAATGTTCTAAATGAATGATTTGCAAAACCGGACAGCAAAATAGTGTCAAATCAACGTTAATTGTTGGTCAGATTGATCAGTTTCCGTCAGACTTTCCAAAATTCAAACATCGATGGCATGAGTGGTGGTTGGTCTCTCAAAGTAGAGAAGGGTTTTATCTTGGAAGGGTTATCATGGTAAAGATGGGCTAAAAGACTGTAGACTGACGGAAATGTAGGTTACAAAACGTCACGTCATGCACAAGCCAACTAAGCTACAGTATATAACCTATACGATAGGCTACTGGAAGACACTAAGATAATTAGTTCATGTAGCTGTACTGTTCCAAAATGTACCAGCAATGTAGGTAGGTAGTATACAGTAAATAAAATATTTCCAGCAACAGCACTGTTTGTGTTGTTTCAGTTGTCCTACACGGATAACTGGTATAAATTACATTAAAGACAATCTGGGTAATTTAACTCTTTACACATAGGCTTCAGCAGTTTTTGGTACTGCTGTCAATTGTAGCCTATTGAATAATTTGAAATTATACTTTGAATTCAAGCAGAAACTCTTATTTAATAATTGCTTGTTAGCCTACTTGAATATGGAGATCATATGCTCCATGGCTACCTCTGATCCGTCAGAGAGATAACCAATGAGGCCTACATCTCTTTCAGTGCTCCATGACAGTTGAAATGCAAAGATTTTGTATTTAATTAGGTGTGCCCCACCAATTTGAGGGGCGCTTGGGCCAAATATGCCAGGGCGATTTTTTTGGTCCCAGTCCCCCCTGGAAAACCTTTAACAGAAAACCCCAAAACAGAAAAAGTTGGGACGTTGTGTGAAATGTAAATAAAAACAGAATGTAATAATATACAGTGGGCATCGCTTTCAAATGACCACTTCAGTCGCGCATTACGAGGCGTGAAGCTGCGTGAAGCTTTAGTACCACTTTCAGCCACTCGTGGCTCTGCCACTGTACATATCGCTCTGCCTGCCCCCTTCTGAAAAAGCAGGAGACTTGCCGAGAGTAATCCCAGCCTACGAATTCAATAACAAAATAAATCATGCATAATTAAACATTACCTCGATTTAGGCTACTTGGGTCTGTCTTAAGGCTTGACTACACGGTGGTAACGAAAATCGAAATCGAAATTTGCTGTCTACATTATTGTCAGTGTTGGGGGTGTTGGGGCCCCTTTCTCTACAGCTGGTCTTATCACCTTTGTTGCGCTTTCAAATGAGTTTGAGCGTTACTTCCCATCCTCCAAAGATCCACGCAAACCAATGAGTGGGTCCAACCCATTTGTCAATATCTCAAATAGTCCTAACTTGTCAGCGAAGGAGGAAGATCGAAATTGCAAATGACGGTGGTCTTAAGAGTGTGTAGGCTATGAGGAAACCTCTCTGGTGGGTTTTGGATGAAAACCAAAGCAGAATATCCCGAGATAGCCGTAAAAAGCTGAAAACGTTGCTACCATTTCCCTCCCGCGATATCTATCTGCGAGGGCCAGGTTTCGCAATGACTGCAACTAAGACCAAATTAAGTCGACTGGACATTTCAAACACACTGAGGGTGTCACTGTCTTCCATCACCCCAGATGGAACCTTCTTGTTGCAGGGAAAACAAGCAACAGGGCTCCCCACTGATTATATTAAGTAATGCACGTTTAGTTCCCATGTTTTGTTACCATATTTTGTTAAGCATATTCACACATGATAGATGTAGCTTCAAGTTGTTCAATTTTCATAGTTCATATTGTTCAATTTTCACTTCTTCAAGTTCACGTTTTTCAAATTTTTAAGAGTTTGTTACCTTCACTGTTCATACATAACTGGAGCTAGTTCTTTTCAAGTAATGCATGCACAACACGGAACATGGAACCCCCGAACGCCCCTAAAAGGGAATCAAACCGGTCCATAAAAGGTTGGGGACCCCTGGCTTATAGGCTATGCCAAAATAGTTTTCAACATTTTGAATATTAGTGTCGGGTGAATTAGGAAATGTTCTCAAAGTAGCCTATATGGCTGAAAGCTGCTTGGGATCCCCCCCTGTCAAGCAATATAACCATACAAATGCGCACACTCATTGTTTCAAAAGGAGTACATGAACGAAACACAGAACCCGCTTCTCTCACGGCAGTCACTGACAGTAGCCTAGAATAAATGCATGGGGAAAAAAAACTTCCCCATGACAAAGACCAGTGGCGTAAGAAACCAATGGTGGGCCCAGGTGCGAGAGCGCTACGCGGACCCATACCGATGAACTTTGGCCCAGGATGAATTAGCTCTGATGCATGCAATACACATTAAGGGTGACTTCAATTGTTTATGCAAAGGGCCTGAGGCACCGAAGTAGTTTAGTAGTTACAGGTTACAATTTCAAATAAAAAACACACGACTACATATTCATTACATGTGAAAACATTAAAAAATAATTTTATTAACAGCCTGCAGGCCAGGGTAATGTAATATTACTGCATTAACATCAACCCGCATGGAATTATGGGAACACTCAATGCGCCTCTTCAACCCTCTGCTGAAACTGCAAGCGTAGATTGCTTGCTTATAAACTCGGACTGCGCAGAAACAAAACTTAATGTAGCCTAACTTCTTTAACCGTCCAGAAACCAAATAAAATCATTCATATGCATACAATCCCCAATATCGTGAATTAGGCCATTAGAAGAAGGCCATCTTCACGAGCCTTTAGTTGTGCAAAATCGTCAACGATGTTCCCAATATTTAATGCTCTGGCTCTCAGATTTTCAATGGACAGGATAGCTAACCCACGGACCCCCCATGCTGCTCCTTAGGTATAGGTCTTAATAAGTTTGAGTTTGGAAAAGATCGCTTTAGCTGTTGCCACAGTCACAGGCAATGTCAGAAACAACATGAGTACACACTTCCCCGAATGTGGATGTTACACTGTCATAATCTACCACCAGCATTTTGGCAAGTTGAAAAATAGATGACTTCTGTGAAATCTCTTAAAGCAAGACCTGAATGAGAGGAGTTGTGTTGGGAATGTCGGTTGCAATGTCCCTGCTATAATGGTCTGACAAGCGTCTTTGCCTTTTCAAGCAGTTCATCATCACCTGCTAGTTGAAGGGTCATAGGGCGAAAGACTCAAACACATGACAAGTTTCCCGCATACTTGCAAATCTTTGGGAGAGCTGACTGATTATGATGTCCAGAGTTGCATTAAATACCTGCACTTTGAAGTATCTCTCTGCATCGGTTAAGCGCTCATCTTCTGATAGATCGTCAAAGTGACGCTTCACTCTCCGTGCTCTAACATTCTAAAGTTCTAAAAAAAAAAGGAGGCAGGGCGGGTAGCGACGGGCCCCGGAGGTCCGCGGGCCCTGGTGCGACTGCACTTGCTGCACCTACTATAGTTACGCCACTGACAAAGACATCTTAAAAAACTGAAAGTTAATATTTTGTCACTATAACATAAATCTGTCCTTTGTCAAATGTGTTATGTTCCAAGTAGCCTAGTGCGTAATTCTGCTTCATAAAGTTGAACAAATACATTTGCTTATTTCACAGAAAAATATAAATAGCCAGTTAGGGTCTTCAGTGCAGAGTTGGTAAGTTATAGGCCAACTTGGAGTGAACATACAAACAGGGGAAATTCTTTCTCTAGTAGCTGAGTAGCCTCAGGTGCGCACGTAGACATAAGACCGAACATGCAAGCGCCAATGAAGCGTGCTCTCCGCGACAATCACGCCGTTAAACTTAAATAGGTTAACATCACTCTAAGTTAAGCCTTCAAGCAAGGAAAGCGATGATTTGAAGACATCTGTTTTTTTAAATTGGAAGGGCAAAGGGCTAGCAACAGGGCAACACAGAGACAGGCCCGATGGCAGGGCTGTTATGAAAGCATTAAAATATTGGATAGTCTACGTGTGTGGCTATGGCGCAAAGCAGCGCGGGTGGAAGACGGCGACAATTGGCAGGGGAGGGTCATGTCTTTTTTAACAATTCTGTCATTGAACAATTTCTAGCAGGCAAGGGAGGGTCATGCAACTTTTGACTGAAGCACTCAAAATTCCTCCGGTGGCCCCTTCAATAAATAACGAACAGTAGCCTACCTAGATTGCTGCTGGGCTATATGTCTTCATGTCTGTTAACAACTCATTGCCGTCAAACGTGTAGCCTATCTCGCGGTTGCATCCATTACAAACAAACATGCAATGTGAACGTCTGGGATTGGGAAGAGCACTAAATGCTCTACTGAATAAGCACAAAGTCAAACCTTTAAATGAAAAACACTCTTTAATAATAAAAAAAAATAAACCGCTAATGAAGTAAACTTGTGACCATCAAAAATCGCTTATCGCCTGTAACTCCGTGATAACAGGACGTAACAGGAAGGCATTTGGCTGAGCAACGGAGGTTAACATGCTCTATATTTTGTCCAAATGATGTCTGTCTATCATCGTTGCACTTGGAGAAAACCAGAATGTTTAATATGTCCTCGCGTTTCTTCTCGGGCTGCAAACGGGATTCACTCGCGAGTTAACCAAATATTTCTTTATTAGGGCAGGGTAGGCATATTTCTGGCTATTAAATTATTTCTAAACCAGTCTGCTAAAGTCTGTAGTGAAGTCTGTGTAGGGTTTTCCAGGCTCCATTTCTTTTTACGAGACACCCTGCTCACTTGAGCCATCTACCGGTTGTTTGGGTTGTTGCAGCGTCTCACTGGAAAAATACAAATTAAAGTCGCGTGATCCCACGTGCGGACCGCGAGTGAAGCTTGCTAAGTCGAAGCACTGCCCACTGTACTAGGCTCATAAACCCATATTTAGCAGAAAAAAGGACATAGACAACATATCAAATGTTGAAAATGAAAATTTGGACTATTTCATGGAAAATATATGTTAATTTTGAATTTGGTGCCAGCAACATGTTTCAAAAATTTTGGGACGGAAGCATGTTTACCACTGTGCTGCTTCACCTCTTCATTTAAAAAATTCTGTAAATGTTTATGAACTGAGGAGACCATTTGATACAGTTTTGATAATGAAATGTTGTCCCATTACTCCCCGATATAGGATTTCAGTTGCTCAACTGTATGGGGTATTCTTAGTCATGCTTTTCATTCCATTATGCACCTAATTTGACAAATCTGGACTGCAGACAGGCCATCTTAGCACCTGGACTCTTCCCCTATGGAGAAATACTATTTAAATATGTGCAGAATTCATTTTAGCATTGTTTTTCTGAAATATTCAAGGTGGTCCCTGGAAAAGACATTACCTGGATGGCAGTATATGTTGCTCAAAACCTGTATACATCATTCAGAATTGATTGTGCTTTGTCAAATGTGCAAGATGCCCATGCTGTAGGCACTAATGCACCTCCACACCGTTATAGATGTTGGGTTTGGAACTGAGCACTAAAACAAGTTGGATAGGTTGGATACTTGGATAAAAAAGAATGGCAAACTTTGATTAGTCTAACTACAGGACATTTTTCCACGTTACCTCAGTCCATTTTAAACAAGCTCAGGCCCAGATAAGAGGGTGGTATATTCTGGATCATGTCTCAATACAATTTTAGCTGTTACAATTTCGGCTGCAGTTTTTGAATTGAGTATCAAACTGTGCACATAGACCAGGGGTGGGCAAACGTTTTGGCTCAAGGGCCACACTGGGTTTTGAAAATGGCCGGGCGGGCCGACAACAACAACCCCCCCCACACACACACACACACATTTTTTATAGCCTATAATTTAGTATGACAAAATATTTCTTTTAAAATATTAATTGCTTAAAAATACTGCTAATTTTATGCTGTTTAACAAATGTATAAATTGTGCACTGTCGCTTTAAGACAGTCGCTTTAATTCACGTTTATTTTTCAATGATCTTCTGCCTGCTACGGTATGGCCCTCTCACACTTTTTAAATGGTCAGTTGTTGGAACTACTGCTGCCTTCATGATTTCCTTTTAAAAGTTTCTTATAAGAAGGAGATATCAATTATCAACAATGACAAGCCAGCTGGAACCTGCGGCTCTCTCTCCCTCTCGTGAGTGCAGACGGATTAAATGGATCGCATGTTCACGTTAGATCTGCTGCAAAGGAGATAACTAAGAGTTAACTTAGTTTAACATGATGTTATCTCTATTTAACATGATGTTTTGACATTGACATTGGAAATGTTCTCTAAGGAGAGTGAAAAGCAGTTTGCAGTAAAGCTAACCAACGTTGTCTCTATCGCAGGAAGAAAAAAGCGAGCAGCCTGATAACCAAATGAAATGCTCAGCGGGCCGGATGAAAGTGCTTGGCGGGCCGGATCCGGGCCGCAGTTTGCCCACCCCTGACATAGACAATGGTTATCAGAGGTTTTCCTGAGCCCATACAATGTCAGGTCTGGTGTTGATGCAGTGCCATCTGAGGTCCAAAAGACCACAGCCACCATGTGTTTTTCAGCTCTATCCCTTGTTTGCAAAGATTTCTCTGGATTCTCTGAATGTTTTAACTAGATGTACCACAGAGCGGTACAAAATATGACCGCCGCCCAGTCCAGCACATGTTTTCCACAAAAATAAGTCACGCTGAAAGGCATATATGATTCTAACTGTCTCACTGAATTGCATTATGCACACTCAATTCTCACTGGTATCTGCTAGACAACAAGTACCAAAACATGATTAGTTCATAGATTTCACATGTAATATACATTTTATACAACCCCACCCCCATCTTGCCTGTTCATAATTCTGAGAAATTCTTGAATTGTGTGCATGTGTGCGTGTACATGTTTATGTTTATGGGTGGGTGTGGGTGGGTGTGTTTGCCTGTTTATGTGCCTGTGTGTGTGCATGTGCATGTACGCGCATGCATGCGATATATGTCTACTGTGTGAGTATGTGTCATAATGAGGGATTACTGTGAATGTATGTGTGTGCGTGTGTATCTGTTTATGCACATGTGTGCATATGGAATGGGTTTACATGACCCCTGGAGGCAAACATACGCAAAAAATTGGTCATCCTAGGCCCTACGGTTCTTAAGATATTCACAGAAAACTGTGTCTGCCCTACCCTCTTTTCGGGGGGTCCAGTCCTGCGGGTGGGCTAAAGGTCAAAACGAAAAGCGATGGTTCCATGCTATCCATGTGGGGTTACATTAACCTGACTCTCGCCAAATGAATTTCGTTCCGCTTAGCTCCGCCTAGCTTCACTCACATCCATCTGGGACCTCTTCCATTGAGAGTGATTTCTGCAACCGACTTTATGGTTCAGCCAATCAGGACGCAGGGCGGGAGTTTCATAGATGTGACGTAGTGGAGAAGCGACCGTGAGACTGTTATCAGCGTCACGGGTTGGCTTCGATGTGAGTGGTTGAAGTAGCACGTCAATAGATCACGGACAAGTGGCTTATTCTATCATATGCAAGCATTTTTACACCATTCCAATTCCAATGGTCTGAAACACCATTCCAATGGATCGGTTCCAGATGGATGAGTGGAGCTAGGCGGAGCGAAATTCATCTGGCGAGGGTCAGGTTAGGGTTACATGCCCACCAAGTTTTGTGTACCCCGGTCTTTCAGTGTCCCGGGAATCCTTGTTGGTGTACGGTCACTAAATGCACACATAAATTAATTTATTGTGTGGCCCCCCCATGAACGGAATTCCACGAAAAAAGAAGCTTCGCTGCGCGGCGGTCATAATAATATTATGTCCTGTAGATGATTAACTCCCAAAATACGTCACAATTTCATGTTAAGAAGCATTGAAATGACATTGTTTCATCATTTGTGCGTACAAGTTTACGCAGATGATGAATACCCCTACATCTTTACTTCTAAGAGACCCTACCTCTCTGGGATGCTCTTTTTCATATCCAGTTGTGTTGCCACTTACCCTAATTAGTTGTGAAACATTCTTCCTTTTCTTTTCTTTATCATTACACAGCTTTTACAGCATTTTTTTTACCCCATCCCAACTTTTTTTGAAACATGTTGCTGGTCGAAATTAACATATATTCTCCATGAAATAGTAAAAATTTAATTTTCAACATTTGATATGTTGTCTGTGTCCTTTTGCATATTTTGAGTGTAAGAGATTTGCAGATTATTAGGGCCCGAGCACCAACGGTGCGAAGCCCTATTGTTTTTGAAAGGATTATTATTATTATTATTATTATTATTATTATTATTACGGCCCGAGCACCGAAGGGCGCAAGGCCCTATTGTTTTTGTAAGGATTATTATTAGGGCCCGAGCACCGAAGAATAACAATAATAATAATAATAATAGTGAATAATAATAATCCTTACAAAAACAATAGGGCCTTGCGCCCTTCGGTGCTCGGGCCCTAAATAGCACAAATATGTACATCAAATATGTACATTTCAGGCCTGCATGGGTTGTAACGCCACCATCTGGATTCCCAAGCGGAAATGTGCCAGAAATGCTCTATTGTTTTGAATAAATGGTCTGAAACTTCTCAGGTTAATAGATATTATGATTATGATGATATCCAGACACCCAATGGGCCTGCCTGGCATAGCGCCATCACCTGGTCAAGCAAGTACATGTGGCAGAAAATAAAATACAAAAAAAAATAGGCACCGGTATGGCAAATATGTACATTTCACAAGGTGACTGATCCCGTGCTTTATTGAGCTTCACACACCAAATTTGGTAGGTTCTGTATCTCCCCAAGGTGAATGACTTTCATATGTACAATGCATTAGCCACGCCCAACAGGAAGTGAGGTATTTGGGATTTATTTATTACTAATATGTGATGAAATATCTGATGAATCATTCCTTTTTTGAGGTTCTTCCCATGGGTGAAAACGCTTGAAATTTGGCACACATCAGGTGATATAGTGAATAGTTAGGGATAAAGCTTGGCCCCGGGCGTTGCCCAGGGACTCCATAGCGCCCCTTATGTCATTGAGGCAGTGGTTGGCACATACTTTCAGCTACTTATTGTGACTTGTGGTTGGCATATAGTTTTAGATACACACACCAAATTTGGTGGGTGTGTAACTCCCAAAAACAATCAACTTTTGTATTAACATGCCATTAGCCCCACCCACAGGAAGTGAGGTAATTGAGATTTTGTGCGTTGGACATGACCAATTTTAACCCTCCTAGATGGTTGATCCGATTCATGTGAAAGTTGGTATACATGATGCCAATATGTTTCTGATTCTAAATTGTGAAGCTTTTTTGATATGTTGTAATTTGACGACATGGCAAAATTATTCATTTTAATACCCTTCCACATAAACAATAAATGTGTCATAATTCACCATGCATGGCTTGAAATGTTTTAAATTTCACAGGTCATTGAATACCATGTTAATGATAATATTCACAAGCCCATAATGCATATTTGCTATAGCATCCACCCAACTGGCAACAAAAGAATGACAATTATACTGATGCCATTTGATCAATTTGAACATACTCCTCCTAGACGTTTTGTCAGATTCATTTGAAATTTGGCAAATATTATGGCAAGATGTCGATGTTAAATTGTGAAGGATTTTGATATGTTGTATATTTGATATGATTTTAATATCTCACCACATAAACAGAAAATGTGTCATAAAGTCACAGTGCATTGAATGAACAGTCTGAAACTTCTCAGGTTAATAGATATCATGATTATGATGATAATCAGAAACCCAATTGGCCTGCCTGGCATAGCCCACCACCTGGCCAAACAGGAAAATGTGCCAGAATGGGCAATGCCTTAACTGATTGATCTGAAACCTTAGGTAAAATATTGGAAATCATTATTGTGATGATATTCACATGCATAATTCAGATGGCTAGCATAGCGCCACCATCTGGCCAAACATGAAATGTGCCAGAAATGTTCTATGCTTTGAATGAATGGTCTGAAACTTAACAGGTTAATAGATATTATGATTATGATGATATCCAGACACCCAATGGGCCTGCCTGGCATAGTGCCACCACCTGGCCAAGCAGGACATGTGCCAGAAATTGTTAATGCTGCAACTTATTAATATGAAGCTTGGTAGGTATAAAATATTGGAAATCATTATTGTGATGATATTCACATGTGTAATTCAAATGCTTAGCATAGCGCCACCATCTGGCCAAGCATGAAATGTGCCAGAAATGTTCTATACTTTGAATGAATGGTCTGAAACTTAACAGGTTAATATATATTATGATTATGATGATATCCACACACCTAATGGGCCTGCCTGGCATAGCGCCACCACCTGGCCAAGCGAGAAATGTGCCAGAAATGGGCAATGCCTTAACTGTTTGATCTCAAACTTTATAAAATATTGGATATCAATATTCTGATGATATTAACATGTGTAATTCCCATGCATACCATAGTGCCACCATCTGGACAAGCAGGAAGTGTGTTAGAAATGTTCTATGCTTTGAATGAATGGTCTGAAACTTCTCAGGTTAATAAATATTATGATTATGATGACATCCAGCCACCCAATGGGCTTGCCTGGCATAGCACCCCCACCTGGCCAAGCAAGAAAATGTGCCAGAAAATAACATGCAACAACAAATAGCACACACATCAAATGTGTACATTTTACAAATGCAACGCGTCAGTGCTTTATGGGATTCCGAAATGTCACGAGTTGCGGACTGGAGGTGCTCGGGCCCACCATTGCCGCTTGTGGCTATATTTACATTCTGTTTTTATTCACATTTTACACAATGTCCCAACTTTTTCTGTTTTGGGGTTGTATTACCACCATGATGCGCTGTATGCGCTGTTGTTTAGACACAACTTAGAAACTGGTTAGTACTTTATGGGTTGCTTTGTGCTGTGTTGTTACCATGACTTTATCTGCTTATTGCAGATCTGTGCAATCTAATTTTTAATGAAGCAGAATACTCTTTGAAGCGCTCACTTGGCCCAGTGATGTTGTCTTTTATTCCATAAAATCAGACAAGAAGCCTATCAGCAAGTGATGTGTGTATGCAGTATTAGGAGCCTATCAGCAAGTGATGAGTGTATGCAGTATTAGGTTTACGGCCATATTTGAATGGCAAACTCCATGAGCAGCGATACTGTCTGTATCCTGTAAAGAGCTTCCTGTGGCTGCACGCCATGACGCACATGACAGTCCAGGTGTGGCTTTGAGATAGGCTGCTTGAAAGGTGTATGCAAACTTCACTCTTCTCTCTTTCTGCGTGTGTGTGTGTGTGTGTGTGTGTGTAGTGAATGAGAGAGAGACAGAGACTGATTAATTACCTGGGAGAAAAAATGAGAGCAATGAGTGGATGAATGTTATGTTATAATATTATTCCACTGCTTGTTGAATTTCCCATTGTCCCATGTATTAACCATACAGTATGTTATTTGCACACTCATGAAGTAGCTCTAATTTGTTGGCCATATCACACTTGAATATTAATTCGCTGAACTTGTTTTGAAGTTTAAATTAACCGTCATGTTGCATCAGAGCTGTAAAATACAGATGTTCAGAACATAATAATATTGTAGCATATGGTGGAGGTGGCTTTTTGCTCGTTGCATGGCAGTAGGTAAGTAAAAAAAAAACATGTTTCATCAGAATCCTGGGATATGCCTGCTTGACAACGGGAGAAATGGAACCTTCTATTTAGAACTAGTAATTGGCAGTTTGTCCTTCAAGTTGAGAAATTAGTTGATATGTGGCGGAAAGAAGTAGTTGTACAAACAAGACAGTTTTAGTGATTAAAATGTTTAAATTATAACAGAAGATGAACACAACGGAAGTGGCAACAGTGGAATAAGCAGAATAATGGACTCCACACGGTTTGGTTCACAGTTACGAGGTGTAACACCCCTCCACTGTCACGTCGGAACCAAACATTGTGTCGTCCATTATCCCTAACATCCTATCCCTAATTTACATAATAAATAACAAAAATATAAATAATAAACTAGAAAATGTAATTCCGAGGAATTACCAGTGCATGAAAATGCAAAATTAAATTAATGTAGAGATAGTTTCAATGGTTTTGCTTAGGCAAACATGGTTGTTGGAATGCTAAATAACGCTGTTTCTATGAAGGTTGCTAGGGTATTCATGTTGGTTGCTATGGAAACTGACATAGATGCCGTATTTCAATGGTTGCTATGTTGGTTGCTAGGTAGGTGGTGGTTTAATACGGTTGGCTGGAGGCATAGTTGATGATAACCGACAGTTGGAATTATGGCTGTAACAATATGCGATTCGAAACCGAAATCGCGACACTCATATCCACAAACCTGTGTCACGGTGTGAGGAGGCAGAACCGTGACACACACTTTCTAGTATTTCACGCAGTGCTTTGCAGCTTACGCGGCCACATAAGCAACACACATTGGGGGCAGCCGTGGCCTACTGATTCGAACCCCGACCAGTAGGCACGGCTGAAGTGCCCTTGAGCAAGGCACCTTACCCCTCACTGCTCCCGAGCGCCGCTGTTGTTGCAGGCTGCTCACTGCGCCGGGATTAGTGTGTGCTTCACCTCACTTTGTGTTCACTGTGTGCTGAGTGTGTTTCACTAATTCACGGATGGGGATAAATGCAGAGACCAAATTTCCCTCACAGGATCAAAAGAGTACTTACTCATCTCCCGCTTTACTTACCGGTAGACTACGTTGTCCAAAATAAATAAATAAATAATAATTTCATACCTCTCGTTGCTTGTAGACTATGTGTTCAACTTTACCAAACAGTATAAAAGTGAACTCCTCCTTGCCCCTGCTCTCTCTCGCTCTCCCTCCCTCTCCCTCTCTCGCTCCATGGACACACACGACTCAGCCAACACAATTCAAATAAAACATTCACAATTGTGAAAGTGAAAGGATGCATAGAAGACGACTAGCAGCTAGCTACATTACTATTACATCCACTTAGCATCACTAGCACGCTCCAAGCAGTTGCCTGCCTTGCCTGTTGACAAGGGTCGCCTCTGATGACCGGCTCCTAAAACCGTCCTGCACACACACGGGTGCACACACACCACACACACACACACACACACACAGGAGCTGTTTTAGTTCATAACAGGCTCCTAAAACTATCCTGCACACACACACACACACACACACACACACACACACACGAGTGCACACACACAGGAGCCGCTTCAGTTCATAATAGGCTCCTAAAACGGTCCTACTCATCCACTGCAGGCAAGTAGCAGCACTAGCAACGCTGGTTCACCACACACGTACAAACACACACATGCTCTAAAACCGCTGTTTCATCACCCAATTCTCATGACGCCTTTAGACCACTAATCTCCCTTTGTATCGTGATGAACGCTCGCAGGCATAGTGGAGCGACAGTAACATCACAGCGTGATAAGCGACTGGCGTGGTCCCAAACTGACTGGCATGATTCGATTCCCAAACTTGTCATTGCTTGTCCATGTCGCTTTCTCTTAAATACCAGCCAACGTTCATTTTGCTCAGTTCAATTTTGCAGTGTGTGTGGCAAGGGGAGGATCTTCTTGGGGAACCTGTTAACACTCCATTTAACTTCACAGGACCGAGCGTTGCAGGAGAACAGGGACGTGTAAGACACACACACACGAGGCCATTTGTGGCGCAGCATGGTGTACCGCATAACTATATCAATCACTCAAAAACGCCTGCGGGGAAAAGTGTCCATTGTCAACTCTGCTCATTTTGTTCCTTTTAATTTGATTTGTGAAACTAAAGAAAACAAACATAACGCACACGCACAATTGCACAACTCCTCTGTGCTAATCACCACCATGAGTGGGAGTGCATATTTGCATAGGCTTTGATGACATGAAAGACAAATAGTTTGCCAACAATTATCAAAGCATGATTGGGACCTGAAGAGTATGACGTGTGTGTGTGGGCGTGTGCTCATACTGCTGTGTTTGAACAAGTCCCCCTACTGGAGGGGAGGGTGGTGTTTAGGATATGACAGTGCTGAGAGTTGCAATCATCAGGAAATATTCCACTTGCACACACGGCTTTGAGGAGAGGCAGCAGGAATAATGATGATAATGACTGAGGTATAAGGAACAAAGCCTCTAGAGATATAGAGATGTATACCCTCACAATAGAGACCTACAGTATACCCTCACCATAGAGACCCTCACCATAGAGACCTATACCCTCACCATAGAGATGTATACCCTCACCATAGAGACCCTCACCATAGAGACCTATACCCTCACCATAGAGATGTATACCCTCACCATGGGACCCCTCACCATGAGACCTATATGCCTCACCACCATAGGATGTATACCCTCACCATAGAGACCCCCTCACCATGCCTATGCCCTCACCATAGAGGATGTATGCCCTCACCATAGAGACCCTGCACCATTATGTATACCCTCACCATAGGATGTACCTCACCATAGCCCCCTCACCATAGGGACCTATGCCCTCACCATGGAGGATGTATGCCCTCACCATAGAGACCCTCACCATAGGACCTATGCCCTCACCATAGAGACCCTCACCATGGGGACCTATGCCCCTCACCATGAGACCTATGCACCATCAGACCTAGGACCCTCACCATAGAGACCTATACCCTCACCATAGAGACCCTCACCATAAAGACCTATACCCTCACCATAGAGACCTACAGTATTCCCTCACCATAGAGATGTATACCCTCACCATAGAGATGTATCCCTTACCATAGAGACCTACACCCTCACCATAGAGATGTATACCCTCACCATAGAGACCTATACCCTCACCATAGAGACCTATACCCTCACCATAGAGACCTATACCCTCACCATAGAGACCTATACCCTCACCATAGAGACCTACAGTATACCCTCACCATAGATGTATACCCTCACCATAGAGACCTATACCCTCACCATAAAGACCTACAGTATACCCTCACCATAAAGACCTATACCCTCACCATGAGACCTGCAGTGTTCCCTCACCATAGGGATGTGCCCACTCACCATGAGGGTACACCTCACCATAGAGATGTATGCCTCTCCCCTCACCATAGAGACCCCTCACCATGGGGACCTATGCCCTCACCATGGGACCCTCACCATGTACCCTATGCCCTCACCATAGATGACCTATGCCCTCACCCATAGAGACCTATGCCACCCTCACCATGGGGATGTATGCCCTCACCCTGAATAGACCTGCAGTATTGCCACTCACCATAGGGGATGTATGCCCTCACCATAGGGACCTATGCCCTCACCATGAGACCCCTCACCATAGGACCTACCCTCACCATGAGATGTATGCCCTCACCATAGGACTACCCTCACCATGGATACCTATACCCTCACCATAGAGATGTATGCCCTCACCATAAGGACCTATGCCTACAGTATTCCCTCACCCATAGGATGTATGCCCTCACCATGGGGACCCTGCACCCTCATCATGATACCTATGCCCTCACCATGAGGACCTGCATGTATGCCCTCACCATAGAGGATGCCTCACCATGGATGCCTATACCCTCACCATAGAGATGTATACCCTCACCATAGAGACCCTCACCATAGATACCTATACCCTCACCATAGAGACCTATACCCTCATCATAGAGATGTATACCCTCACCATAGAGACCTACAGTATACCCTCACCGTAGAGACCTATACCCTCACCATAAAGACCTATACCCTCACCCCTCACCATATGGGTCAGTGTTTCATACACTCCTTGCAACATTGCATTTCGGTCGTTCATTTTACTGAAAGAGATACACATGCCAGGTATGTATCCACCCGCTGCCTGCAGCCTACCTCCAAAGCTACTGTCAGATTATGTTCCAAGGACACAACTTGCCTATTGTGTATCAACAATACACAAAAGAGAGGGACAGGTCAGAGCAGCACAGGTGAGAGGGACAGGTGAGAGAGAGTGAGAGAGTGAAAGAATTGTGAATGAGCTTTATAGTCTACTGTATGTCTCCTGTCCTTGTCCTATGCCAGCATCCTTTGTTTATCCTTGAATTCAATGAAAGCCTGTCTTTTGCCTGTCTAGATGCCTTTTGCCTATCACCAGGTGTGAAATGTTAATATTTGTAGAACAGCATGTGTCCAGGCCTCTGAAGGACTTCCCAGGAAAGGGGGTAGTTTTAATTAAAAGACAATAGAAGCTGGCCAGACTTGACGTCACCCAAAAGGCCACATCCTCCACACACCACACCTTTACCTTGCATATTCATACTAGTAGGTCACTCCTTGTATTTGTGTGTAACTTTAAATATGGTAGACTGTTTCTGTGTAGTCAGAGAAGTCAGAGAATACTGAGAATCTGGTGAAATCCATGATGGGATGAAACAAACATGTACTTCTCTCCCTTGAGGGCCACTGGCCCCTCATTGAAAAGAATAAATGCCTGGATCCTGATCTTGCATCGTCCTGATTGAGTCTTAAGAGAAATATGGTAGTAAAAATATACTATCAAGAGGGACAGGAGCAAGAGGGACAGGTGAGAGCAGCACAGGTGAGAGGGACAGGTGAGAGAGAGTGAGAGAGGGACAGGTGAGAGAGAGTTATCCGGGGTGAACGAGTGTGAGGGTTCTCAGAAGTGTTGTTAGAGAAGTGGACTCTGAGTGTGCTACTCGAGGTGCAAGAGAATGGTGGAGGAAGATGCTTCAAAGAGGACGTGTGTGTGTGTGTGTGTGTGTGTTGCGTGTGTGTGTCGTGTGTGCGTGTGTATGCATATGTGTGTGTGTGTGTGTGTGTGTGCTTGCATGCATGTGTGTGTGTGTATGTGTGCTTGCATGTGTGTGTGTGTGCTTGCATGCATGTGTGTGTGTGTGTGTATGTGTGCTTGCATGTGTGTGTGTGTGTGCTTGCATGTGTGTGTGTGTGTGTTTGCATTTGTGTGTGTGGTGCTTGTGTATGCTTGCTTGTGTGTATGTGTGCTTGCATGTGTGTGTGTGTGTGTATGTGTGCTTGCATGTGTGTGTGTGTGCTTGCATGTGTGTGTGTATATGTGTGCTTGCATGTGTGTGTGTGCATATATGTGTGTGTGTGTGCATATGTGTGTGTGTGTGTGTGTGTGCTTGCATGTGTGTGTGTGTGCTTGCATGTGTGTGTGTGTGTGTGTGTGCTTTCATGTGTGTGTGTGTGCGTGTGCTTGCATGTGTGTGTGTGTGTGTTCTTTCATGTGTGTGTGTGTGCGTGTGCTTGCATGTGTGTGTGTGTGTGTGTGCATGTGTGTGCGTGTGTGCATATGTGTGTGTGTGCTTGCATGTGTGTGTGTGCATGTATGAGACAGAGAACAATAACACCAGGAGTCCACCAAAAGGGTTCCCCAAAGCATAAAGCCAGACAAGAGATTCTCTCTATGATGTTCCCTACACACAAGGTCATTCAACATCCAGTAAACTTACTACTGAACTTGGAGGGCATTTTAAAGAGGCTTAATGTTTACTTTAACAGATGTCTCCCATTACCGACATCCTAATTATATGAAGTGAATGTGTATCTGGCGTTATTAGTTGGCTGGATGCTTTTCGGAATGTCCTCCAGTAGAAATGGCCAAGGTCTGTATGTGGGGGAGGTGCTCAATTGAAGACTGAATTCTCCTTCCAACTGATTAATTCCCACGAGATTGTGCGGTAGTTGCAAATCATTGGGAGGAGATGACACGATGAAAAGGCAGCTTATTGCCTCAGCGCGGAGAAACGCTCATTGTGTTACCTTGGCTACGCCAGTGATGACATCAGCAGGACGAGAGCCAGATCAAGAGTTGGCCATAGCTAAAACACATTCACTTCATCTTCCACACACACACACACACACTCATATATGCACACACACAAACACACACACACACCCTATTCATCTCTCTCTCTCACTCACACTCACACACACATACACCTCTCTTTTGAACTGACTTTACAACTGTGGCAGGCAGAGGGACTGAAATCATCTCTCCATTTTCATCGTCGTTTAACAGCTTTTCCTTTTTTTACCAAAGCCAAGGACAAACAGAGAGACTGCAGCACGTGGTATGTACAGTATTCACATACATCAGAAAAGCCTGTTTGCATAGGCATCTCAAGAACAATCCCAAGTTGCATTTCTTTTCTTTAAAAAGACACTATTTGCTGAAGAAAAAGCTAAAAATCTGAAAATCTACTAGAATGGCTACTAGCATTCTATGTCATAAATCTTCTCTGCAATAAATCTTTCAATCCATCATGAAAACATTTCCATCATGAAAACATTTCCTTTTTCCAAACACATGAAATAGAGAGAATAGGAAAGAGAATGGTGGAATGGAGTGAGAGTGTGTGTGTGTGTGTGAGTGTGTGAGTGTGTGTGTATGTGAGTGTGTGTGTGTGTGAGTGTGTGTGTGTATGTGAGTGTGTGTGTGTGTGTGTGTGAGTGTGTGTGTGTATGTGAGTGTGTGTGTGTGTGTGTGTGTGTGTGTGTGGGTGTGTGTGTGTGTGTATGTGTGTGTGTGTGTGTGTTTGAGTGTGTGGGTGTGTGTGTGTGTGTGTGGGTGTGTGTGTGTGTGGGTGTGTGTGTGTGTGTGTTTGAGTGTGTGTGTGTGGCTGGATGTGTGTGTGTCTGTGTGTGTGTGTGGGGTCTTAAAGAGAGGCTACAGTGGAATGAGATTCTCAGCTTGAGTACCAAAGAGAGCGTAGAGATCCCATACAACCCCATACCATCCCCATGCCATCCCCAATACCATCCCCATGCCATCCTCATGCCAACCCCAATACCATCAATACCATCCCCATACCATCCTCATGCCAACCCCAATACCATCAATACCATCCCCATGCCATCCCCATGCCATCCCCATGCCAACCCCAATACCATCAATACCATCCCCATACCATCCCCATGCCAACCCCATACCATCAATACCATCCCCATACCATATCCATGCCAACCCTATACCATCCTCATTCCAACCCCAATACCATCAATACCCCATACCATCAATACCATCCCCATGCCAACCCCATACCATCCCATGCCAACCCCAATACCATCAATACCATCCCCATACCATCCCCATGCCATCCTCATACCATCCCCATACCAACCCCAATGCCATCAATACCATCATGCCGTCCCATGCCATCCCATGCCTGACCCCAATGCCATCGAGTGCCATCCTATACCATCCCATACTCAGAAGCCCCAATACCATCAATACCATCCCCATGCCAGCCCAATGCCATCAATGCCATCCCATCACCATATCCATTATCTCATCACCCAACCCAATGCCATCAATACCATCCCCATGCCATCCCCATTACCGTCCCATGCCATATCCATACCATCCCATACCATCCCCATTACCGTCCCCATTTTGTCCCATACCATCCCATACCATCCATGCCATCCCAGCCTGCATCCCATACCATCCCCATACCATATCCATGCCATCCCCATACCATCCCCATACCATATCCATGCCATCATCTCATATGCACTCTCATCTTCAGACTGGTGACCCTGACCACTATGGACACAGACATCCCTCTACACTCTACAGACAGCACTCTACAGACAGCCTCTACACTCTACAGACAGCACTCTACACTCTACAGACAGCGCTCTACAGACGGCCTCTACCTCTACAGATAGCCTCTACACTCTACAGACCCAGCCTCTACAGGCAGCATTCTACACTCACAGACAGCCTCTGAGACAGCCTCTACACTCTACAGACAGCCTCACCACACTTTACAGACAGCCTCTACAGAAACACTCCTGCACTGAGAATGTAGGAAACTATGAACATGTGATGCCAGACCAAGGTGCGCGGCAGGCACCTGGCACTACCGTGGGGATCAGAGGGTGGTACAGAGGGCACCTGGGCATCCGGGGAGGTGGCTGGGGTGGCGTGGGTGGTGGTGAGGGTGGCGTGGGTGGTGGTGAGGGTGGCATGGGTGGCGTGGGGTGGTGTGGCGTGGGTGATGGTGAGGGTGGCATGGGTGATGGTGAGGGTGGTGTGGGTGGCGTGGTGATGGGCGGTGGCATGGGTGATGGTGAGGTGGTGAGGTGGCGTGGTGGTGGGGGTGGTGAGGTGGCGTGGGTGATGGTGGTGGCGGGTGGTGGTGATGGTGTGGCGTGGATGGTGGTGGCATGGTGATGGTGGTGGTATTGGGTGGCGTGGTGATGGTGGCGTGGTGATGGTGTGGTGGTGATGGTGTGCGAGGTGGCATGGGTGGTGGTGAGGGTGGCATGGGTGATGGTGAGAGTGGCATGGGTGGTGGTGAAGTGGCGTGGGTGATGGTGAAATTAACATGCGTTGGGCGTGGTGATGGTGTGGCGTGGTAATGGTGTGGCATGGGTAGTGGTAATGGCGTGGAATGGTGTGGCATGGAATGATGGTGAGGGTAACATGAGTAAAGCGTGGAAATGATGGTGGAAATGGCGTGGGTGATGAAGTCAATGGCGATGGTGGTGAGGGTGGCATGGGTGGTGGTGAGGGTGGCATGGGTGATGGTGAGGGTGGCATGGGTGGTGGTGAGGGTGGCATGGGTGATGGTGAGGAGTGGCGTGGGTGATGGTGTGGCATGGGTGGTGGTGAGGGTGGTGTGGGTGGCATGGGTGATGGTGAGAGTGGCGTGGGTGATGGTGTGGCGTGGGTGATGGTGTGGCATGGGTGATGGTGTGGCGTGGGTGATGGTGTGGCATGGGTGGCGTGGGTGATGGTGTGGCGTGGGTGGGTGTGGCATGGGTGGTGGTGTGGGCGTGGGTGGTGGTGTGGCATGGGTGGTGGTGAGGGTGGCATGGGTGATGGGTGAGGGCGTGGTGTGGGTGGTGTGGTGAAGGTGGCATGGGTGATGGTGAAGGTAAAGTGGGCATGGGTGATGGTGAGCATGGGTGGTGGTGATGGTGGGTGATGGGTGATGGTGGGTGATGGTGTGGCGTGGGTGATGGGGTGGCATGGGTGGTGGTGAGGGTGGCATGGGTGATGGTGAGAGTGGCGTGGGTGATGGTGTGGCGTGGGTGATGGTGTGGCATGGGTGGTGGTGAGGGTGGCATGGGTGATGGTGAGAGTGGCGTGGGTGATGGTGTGGCGTGGGTGATGGTGTGGCGTGGGTGGTGGTGAGGGTGGCATGGGTGATGGTGGTGGCGTGGGTGATGGTGTGGCGTGGGTGATGGTGTGGGTGGCATGGGTGGTGGTGAGGGTGGCATGGGTGGCGTGGGTGATGGTGAGAGTGGGTGTGGGTGATGGTGTGGCGTGGGTGGTGGTGAGGGTGGCATGGGTGGCGTGGGTGATGGTGAGAGTGGCGTGGGTGATGGTGTGGCGTGGGTGGTGGTGAGGGTGGCATGGGTGATGGTGAGGGTGGCGTGGGTGATGGGGTGGCGTGGGTGACGGTGAGGGGAAGGGGCTTAACACCTGGAGCGAGGGTGAGAGGTCCGATGGGACTGGCATGTTGGCGCCAGCTTGTCGGAGCTGATAAGTCCAGTGTCAGGAAGGACCTTCTCCACGAGGACACACGGACACACACACACCGTACACGTACACGTACACACACACACACACACACCGCACGTACACACACACACACACACACACACACACACACACACACACACCTGTCTACACACACACACACACGTACACACACACACACTGTGTGTTCTGTGTGTTACTGGGTTTCATTGTTGGTGCATGTTCTGTGTTCTATGTGTTATTGGGTTTCATTGTTGGTGCATGTTCTGTGTGTTATTGGGTTTCATTGTTGGTGCATGTTCTGTGTGTTGTTGGTGCATGTTCTGTGTTTTATGTGTTATTGGGTTTCATTGTTGGTGCGTGTTCTATGTTCTATGTGTTATTGGGTTTCATTGTTGGTGTCGGATGTTCTGTGTTCTATGTGTTTTCGGGTTTCAGTATTGGTGCATGTTCTATGTGTTTTCGGGTTTCAGTATTGGTGCATGTTCTATGTGTAATTGGGTTTCATTGTTGTTGCATGTTCTATGTGTAATTGGGTTTCATTGTTGTTGCATGTTCTATGTTCTAAGTGTTATTGGGTTTCATTATTGGTGCATGTTCTATGTTCTATGTGTTATTGGGTTTCATTGTTGGTGCATGTTCTGTGTTCTATGTGTTACTGGGTTTCATTGTTGGTGTCGGATGTTCTGTGTTCTATGTGTTATTGGGTTTCATTGTTGTTGCATGTTCTATGTTCTACGTGTTATTGGGTTTTATTATTGGTGCATGTTCTATGTTCTATGTGTTATTGGGTTTCATTGTTGGTGCATGTTCTGTGTTTTATGTGTTATTGGGTTTCATTGTTGTTGCATGTTCTATGTTCTACGTGTTATTGGGTTTCATTGTTGGTGCATGTTCTGTGTTTTATGTGTTACTGGGTTTTATTATTGGTGCATGTTCTATGTTCTATGTGTTATTGGGTTTCATTGTTGGTGCATGTTCTGTGTTTTATGTGTTATTGGGTTTCATTGTTGTTGCATGTTCTATGTTCTACGTGTTATTGGGTTTCATTGTTGGTGTCGGGTGTTTGCCGCCGGTTTGGGGTTCTTTCACGCAGCAAAGAAATTCTGTTGTTTTCTATAACTGTTATGTTGATCTATGTTATACAGTAAACTACTGAGACCTATTTTGAGTACTTCCCTAGTTCAATGGTTCCGTAGCCTCAATCATCCCCATATGGGCCAATTTGGAGTAATAGCTGAGACTATTTAATGGGGTAGCTCAGCTCCCATTGGGTGCGTGGTATGGGACAGATGATAGAGATGGTAGGGGAAAGACTCTCCTGTTTAAAGGCAGAGTAAGTGAGTGAGTATTAGGCTGATACTTTGACTGTGCATTGTTTGTGCTATTTGTTGTTTGTTTTTGGTAGGGAAAAGTATTTTGTTTATTAGTGTTGCTATTTTTGAATGTGTTGACATAAATCATGTTGTTATGTTGATTTAATAAATCATTTATCAGAACCAACATCCACCTCTCCTGCCAGAGCCTTTTGTCCATTACCAACTAACAGGTCGTACCAACACAGCAGGCCTTGCCACACACACACACACACACACACACACACAAACCTACACAAGCACACACACACAAGCATTAATGGCGTGGGGGATGTGGCTGTTAGAGCGTACACACACACACACACACACACACACACTTACACACACACACCTGCTGGACACACACACACACACACCCCCACACACATTTTTACACAGTCAAGCGTGGGGAAAATTCACACTTTTGCTGGAACCGATTCTATCCCCACACTTTTTTCAGATTAAAATGAAAGAAAATATGGAAATAAGCGGCCCGTGAAGGTTGGAACCGTTATCTACCATAGCCACACAGAGAGACACAAATAGATCTGTTGATTGACGGTCATCCAGCCAATCACATCAAGTTAGAAGAACCAAAGCAGCTCTGATCAAATTCAAAGTGTCGTCTTTCAAGGCTGTGCTGCTGCTTGGGTCTGCATTATAACATCCGCAGTGAGCAGATTTCAGGTAGAATTTAAATTATAATTGTTATCGTGATATGCTAATTTAGTAAAACAAAATTAACTGTCTGACTGACAGTTTTTGCCACAATGTAGAAATGCAGGGGAGTCAACGTGAAGCGGGGGGCGCGCAAGGCACTTGTTGTTTCTGCAGAAAGACCTTATACTGTTCTCAGAGCATTATGCTTTCTCTGTCTATGATCTGCAGCTTTTTTCTCAAACTATGGGCCTCCTCAACAATTAACTTACTGGTCCACGTAGCCGCGAAATAAAGTTATGCCCGGTGCTTCACACCTTTGATCATTTGCAGCAAGATTGAATTGTATGGAACCGCGGACTGAAAAAAAATAAACTGGGCTAAAATTTTCCCCAATCAGAATATTAATTTGGTGTCATCAACTATATAGACATAGCCCAGTCAGCACACATACGTCTCCAAGATGCTTGGAAAATATCTGAACAGCTTAATTACATCGCGTTCCATATAGAACGCGTCTTATTTGACCTGATCGCATTACAAGCGTCGGACATTTCACTGTCAATGTGTGTCGTAGTGCTACATCTACTGGAGATCTTAAAGGAGAATTCCGGTGTGATATTGACCTAAAGTGTATTGAAACATGATACCGAGTGTGAACGTATGTCTCATAGCCCATCTCGGCTTGTCCCCTGCACTCCAAAATCTGGCGCTAGTTAGCCGATGCTACCAACAGCTTTTTCAATAGTGGTGCTTCGGCATCGGGCTAGCCATGCAAATAAATCACTGTTTTACACCCATTTACGAGGCTCAATGTATCTCCACACTTCATTGGTAGACTTCCGGGGCCCTGACATTTAAAATGAGACATTGAGAACTTTGAAAAAAAGCACTGGTAGTTTACTTACAAGATGATTTATACAGACAGTATCTTCAAAGTTTAGCGTTTGCAGCCATCTTGAATTTAGTCACAATAAGTCGAAAACGGTAAGAATGAACAGGTATGATAAGGGATCAGATTCCAAAAAGTAATTCAGTGGAAATGCATGGATTCCAGTTGCTGCTACTGGAAGAAACTGGAATCCATGCATTTCCACTGAATTATTTTTGGAATCTGATCCCTTATCATACCTGTATATATATATACTTTTGCCTTTGTTTTTGCTTACTAATTATTCTTTATTTTTAAATGATTTTACCTTGTGTTTTATGTTTTCTTTTTATTATGATCTTTACCTTTTAACTATTCTTTGACTATATTGCCCTTCTATGCTTTTATTTGTTATTATTGTTTGGTTTTGTTTATGTAAAGCACATTGAAAGACCTCTGTGTATGAAATGTGCTATATAAATAAACTTGACTTGACTTGACTTTGACTTGACACACACACACACACACACACACACAGGTTGCCTGATCCCTGGACACATAGCATACACCTGGAGACAGACAATCACTAACTTTTCAAAGTGTGTGTGTGTGTGTGTGTGTGTGTGTGACAGAATGTGCCTTTACTATTAATCAGCAGTAGACCCAAAGCTGCCAGGGCACTGAGAGAGAGAGAGGATGGGAGAGAGAGGATGGGAGAGAGAGGGAGGGAGAGAGAGAGGGAGGGAGGGAAGGAGAGAGAGAGAAAAAAGGAGAGAGAGAAAGAAAGAGAGATGGAAGGAGAGAGAGAAAGAAAGAGAGACAGAGAGAATAAAAAGATCCTTTTGAAATTCCAATCCAAATTTGGCTTAAAATATTCTCATCAGTGGGGCACACTTACAAATCAGGAATTGGATAAATGGGAAAAACATCCAATTGAGACCCTGCACGTTGAGTTCTGCAAAACCATCCTAAAAGTCCATCGGCATTCAACAAACAAACAGGGCAGAATTAGGCAATATCCTCTTCTAATTAAAATTCAAAAGCAGCAAAGCGTGAGTTGAGCAAAGACAAGACCTCTTCTACCAACCTGGTCCACAGCCAACCTTTTCTACTAACACGTACTAACACCCCAGGCATGCAAGACCAGGTCCAAATTACCCAACATACTCCACCAAAGCAAATTTCCTCATATTTAAAAGATAATTATTATCAACATTGGCAATCAAAAACCAAATCACAAAGCAAAATGCAATGCTATTTGACCCTAGACAGAGAGTATACATTTGCAAATTACCTGACTAAAATTAAAGAAACCAATTTGAGAAACATTTTGACGAAAATACAGACTCAGCAACCACCGCTTAGCTATAGAAACTGGCAGACACAAGAAAACCTGGCTGCCCAAAGAGGAACGCTTTTGTAAGCAGTGCGATGGCAATGTTGTTGAAACTGAACTACTTCCCAAAATTTGAAGAAAAATATCCTAATTTTATGACTCTACCAATCCAAACCAAATTACCTTTTATTTTGGGTAAAGACAAATCCAGCTGTATCATAGCTGCCCAGTACATCCTTGCCTGTCACCAACTGAGGGATAGTGAGTGACTTACATTGAACCTACATTTGTACATATCCTCACACAGAAACACACACGCACGCACACACACACTGATATATCTCTAGCCACACACACACGCACGCTCACTATCCTCTGTTTAAAAATGAAATGACATTACGATAATTATGACCGCCGCACAGCGAAGCTTTAGTTTAGTCAGATTTTTTTTTTTTTTCTTTTTCGCATGTCCAAATTTCCGTCAAGGATTCCCGGGACACTGTAAGACCGGGGTACACGAAACTTGGTGGGCATGTAACCCCACATTGATAGCATGGAACCTCCTTTTTTCGTTTTGATCTGTAGCCCCCCGCTGGACTGGACCCCCGAAGAAGGGTAGGGCAGACACAGTTTTCTGTGAATATCTTGAGAACCGTGGGGTTTAGGAGGACCATTTTTTTGTATGTTGATCTCAAAGGGCCATGTCAACCCATTCCACAACCACTCATTTCATGTATAGCGCCACCTAGTTAAACACAAAAAGTAGTTAAACACAAAAAAACTGCCGCGAAAAATGAGGATCATTATGTTGAATGCAAATCGCTTCAGGTATCTGTGACCTAACATAGTCCAAAACTGTCAACCTATCCCTTTACCACTTATTTCATGTATAGCGTTAAAAATTAAAAGGAAAAGTGTAGGATCATTATGACACCCTATCTGAATGACATATTTTACCAATTTAAGTCCAAGTTTCAAGTGGAAATAAGTCCGTTCATGGGGGCCAGTCTAGTCAATAAATTAAAAGGCTTTATGTTACTATACACCAACTGGCCTGTAAAGGTGGCAAGTGTTCGGAGACAGTTTTCCAATGTCCAGGATGTTATATCTCCCTACAGCTTGGTGTAACCTGGTAGGGTCTAGGAGGTCCACCTTTTTTTGTATGTTGGTCTTAAATGGGGCATGTCAGCTGTGTTCACCTATCCCATTCAGTGCCACTTATTTCATGGTATAAGCTGGTGGAGCCACCTAGTTAAAAATTAAAAAGCAAAACATTAGCTCAGCAGGAGGTTGTTTCCCTGCACCACGGGGTCAGATGGTCGAAACCTGTATTGAGTCTCCCTTGGCCCACCAGAGTTGTGTCAGCGACATTTCACTGGATTGTTGCTGTAAAGTCATCTGCACGAATGCTGCTTGAGGTAAAACAGAGAAGTCCAGTAGCCAGTTGCAGGATCATCCCAGTTAAGTTTGCAGATGAGTTGTTGTGGTATTATGGTGTTGAATGCAGAACTGAAGTCTATAAACAGCAATCTCTCACATATGAGTCTCTCTTTTTTCCAGGTGGGTGAGGGCTGGGTGGAGGGCAGAGCAGGTGCATCCTCTGTAGACAGCCTTGATGATGTTCGCCAGACATCCTTAAGTTTTCCGCACAGATCCTTCAGCGCACGACCTGGGATGTTGTCTGGACCCTGTTGCCTTCTGGTGTTGATAGCAGCAAGTGTCCTCTTCACGCTATAGTCGGCAGAGAGGCACAGGGCTGCTCATGTAGAGGGGGATGGGTCTTCTGTGGGCAGGTGCTGTTTTATTAGCTTCAAAGCGAGCAAAAGCGCGGTTCAGGTTGTTGAGCAGAGGGATGTTGCTCTCACAGCTTTCCGTGGACCTTTGCCATAGGCGCTCAAGTGGGGTTATCTTGTGAGTGTATTCCTTTTTTGCTTCCTTTGATGCCACGGGACAGGTTGGCTCTTTCGCTGTTTTCATGCCAGCTTCATCCCCAGCTCTGTAGGTGGCTTTGTCTCTGGCCCTCAATAAAATAATTTTACAGTGTCTGTATACTCCTCTATGTCTGTCCGGTTGTTGTAAGTGGCTGCCTCTTCTTTTCCCAGTCTGTTGTGTCAAAGCAGTCTTGAAGAGCATCGAGGCTCCCCTCAGGCCACACTTTTTTTACCTGCTTACTTACCCGTTTGTTCGCTTACCTTTGTCTGTACATTAGCAACTGAAAGTCCAATGGACCAGGTCCAGGATGTTATCTCCTCTTGTTGGAAAAATCAACATGCTGGTGTAGCTTTGGAAGTACCAGTTTGAGATCCATGGTTAAAATCTCCAGTGAAGATGGTGAAACCGTCTGGGTGCCGCCTGTTGTTCACTGACAGCCTGGTAAAGAGCCGCGTTCTTATCGCTGTTGTTGTTGGTAGGCGGGATGTATACGCAGAATCGCAGTAATTTCCCTTGGCAGGTAAAAAGGACGGCACTTTATGATCATAAACTCTGCCGTGGTGAGCACCATTGATCCACGGATGTAAACACAGACATTTACCTCCCTTTACAATGGCCCTGAAAGACTGCTCCAGTTGTACAGCAGAGTCCGAATGTTGTCATTTAACCAAGAAAGACGAGCACACAGCAGTTGTCCGTTAGGGCATGTAACCCCACATGGATAGGCATATCTCTGGCTGACATGGTCAAAAAACTGCACGAAATTGAAAATGGAACCATGCCAAGTTTCGTGGACTTTTCGCTCATGGGGCCTTACAATAAAAATAATTTATGTTTAGTGACATTGTAACCCCACATGGATAGCATGATCTGTAGCCCACCCGCTGGACTTGACCCCCCGAAAGGAGGGTAGGGCAGACACAGTTTTCTGTGAATATCTTGAGAACCGTAGGGCCTAGGGTGACCAATTTTTTGCGTATGTTTGTCTCCAGGGGTCATGTAAACCCATTCCATATGCACATATGTGCATAAACAGATACACATGCACACACATACATTCACAGTAATCCTACGGATGATACATACTCACACAGTAGACATATATATGCATGCATGCACATGCACACACACAGGCACATAAACAGGCAGACACACAAGCACATGGCCATGCACGCACACACACCCACCCACACACACATAAACATAAACATGTACACGCACACATGCACACAATTCAAGAATTTCTCAGAATTATGAACAGGCAAGATGGGGGTGGGGTTGTATAAAATGTATATTACATGTGAAATCTATGAACTAATCATGTTTTGGTACTTGTTGTCTAGCAGATACCAGTGAAAATTGAGTGTGCATAATGCAATTCAGTGAGACTCATATATGCCTTTCAGCGTGACTTATTTTTGTGGAAAATATGTGCTGGACTGGGTGGCGGTCATATTTTGTACCGCTCTGCGGTACATCTAGTTTATACTATAGGTTGCCTATATAAATTTTTAGGCACATAATTCACTGTTACATTCCTTGTCTGTTGTTATGTCCATGTCTTATACCTGTATGTTCAATGTATGTAATAATTGCTTTGGCAATACAAATGTCTAACTATTTGTCATGCCAATAAAGCATTTTTGAATTGAAAAGAAAGAGAGGAGAGAGAGAAAGAGAGAGAGAGAGAGAGAAAGATAGAGTGGGAGAGGAGAGAGAGAGCGCGGGACTGAGAGAGAGAGAAAAAGAGAGAGTGAGAGGGAGAGTGAGAGAGAGAGTGGGAGAGGGAGAGAGAGAGATGGAGAGAGAGAAAGAGAGACATGCAGACAGACGAACAGGGCACTCCTCGTTTCACACTGCACACCTCAGCACCTCAGCAGTGAGAGGGGTTACCGCGGTTACCATGATGAGTCATCAGTCGAGCCTCTCCTACAGCGCACAAACTCCGCCTCCCTCAGCCAGCCCTTCACTGCCACCTAGTGGAGCAAAGCAGAACTGCAACCCCACAGTGAGCTACTGAAAGTCCCGGGCCATTAAATAGAAGCTTACGCACTTCACACGACTGAAACATCACAGCTTTTGAAACAAAAACAAAACATTCCTACACAGTATTTAGATGTTAAAACGGTCTTTGATTTCTCAGCCCCCGCGCAAGTTACAGGCACAAATACGGCCCTGTAGACGTGCCTGCTTTATGGTCATGCCCTTCCCAAAACACACATTTTTTCCTAACGACTTGTAATGAGGGCTGCCCCAACATTGAGACTCTAAACAAAAACAAACGGTTTACACCCAGACATGTGGTTTAATGGTGTGGAAAAGATCACCTTCAGCAGTTAGGGAGGGGGGTGGGGGGCTCTCTGTAAGCTATGGGAGTGGAATCTCTCCTGCAGAACGTGTAGTGGTGGAGCAATCACTTTTAGTACATCATTACTATTACTCATGTATACATATATCATTATCATTATCATCATCACACATCTGTGTGTGTGTGTGTGTGTGTGTGACAGAGAGGGGGGGGTCACCTCATTATTCTTTGTATGCTATTGTGTAATTTTTCCAACATCAGTTATTTTCTACAAAAATGTAGGTTTTGCAATAATATTATACGCTGTACAGTCATCCTGCCAATGCATTAATATTATACGCTGTACAGTCATCCTGCCAATGCATTAAGAAACTGTGTAAGACCAAGAGAGAGAGAGAGGGGAGGGGGGAGTGACTGTGTGTGAGAGAAAGTTAGAATGTGTGTGTGTGTGTGATTCCCTGGAGTGTCTCTGCACGCACCTCTACATGGAGTCTGCTTCTCAGTCAGATCTGCCAGCTCAGTGCTGCAATTAGAAACACACACATACACACACGCACGCACGCACACGTCTCCTCCATAAGATCAGGGCTGGCAGAGAGACAGGGGGAAACGGACATGTTCCTGCCCACACACACACACACACACACACACACACACACTCACACACACACACACAGAACAGACACTCATGTGGCCATTAAAGCTGCTGCTGGCTGGCGGGCCTCCCTCTTCGGGCCAGCAGGATGCTCAAGCGTATGCACACTCACACGTGTGACGTCAATCACAAACCCCTGCAGCATGCATGCAGGGCACACACACAAACACACACACATACATACACACACATGCATGTGCATGCAGGGCACACACACACACACACACACGCATGTGCATGCAGGGCACATAAACACACACACACACACACACACACACACACACTCATTAATATTGACACACAGCAGCAACGCAGCTCCTTCCTGAGTCCCGAACAAGGGACTCATTAGAACAAGCGCACGCTAACATTAACATCACACACACACACAAGCACATGCTAACATTAACATCACACAAACACACACAAGCACACACCACACGCTAACATTAACATACTTTGACTCATCTGGACTCATTAGAACAAGCACACGCTAACATTAACATCACTGGACTCATTAGAACAAGCAAACGCTAACATTAACATCACTGGACTCATTAGAACAAGCACATGCTAACATTAACATCACACAAACACACACACAAGCACACGCTAAGCATTAACATCACTGGACTCATTAGAACAAGCACACGCTAACATTAACATCACTGGACTCATTTGAACAAGCACACGCTAACATTAACATCACTGGACTCATTAGAACAAGCACATGCTAACATTAACATCACTGGAGGCCTTCCAGTGGAACAGCACTTACTCAACTGTTTATCAGAATGTGGCTGCAAAAGTGAAATACATATAGGGATGTGTTTATTTTTATTTTATGAGAAACAGACAAGGTTTAGATCTGACACCATCCGGAAATTATCTTTCTTTTACAAAAAGACGCTACAATTATTGTTCACAAAAGAGTAAAGCGCTAAGGCAAAGTTTTTAAATAGATAGCGCAGTGCCTTCTCTCAGTAACAGGCCAGCACAGACCCTTCATTCCTGGTACCTCAGTTGTGGAATGATATATAATAATATAATATATAATATTATAATATAATGATTTAACACATATTTTTGTCCATTCCAGCAACAGCCAGTTCTTTCGAGAAGTGTTTAAAAAACTCCTTAGACAGCAGTTTTCTAATGACTTATTTTTTTTAGACACTTTTTGGGCTAGGTATTATTAAACTCATAAATTATGGCTTTATTTAAATAGTATGTATTGTTATTAAATGAACTTAATATCCTCATGTTTATCAATGTTCCTCATTGTTATTTTTCATCAAATGTTTCAATACTTCACCCCAATGTTATCCTTTGGGTCAATTTGACCCCAAGCAATATTGAACGTCATATTGGTCACTTTTTAACAACATCAGATATATGGTTCACTTCTGAATGTCATCATGTTTTACCGGTTTTTGCAAGTTTTTAGTAATTGAAGAACTGATGTTCTTCTGATGATGATGTTCATGCAATGTTATTGTAAGTGTTATGCGAATGAATTTGCTTGTGTACAGATATGAAAACCATTACTCAAATGTACTTTTCTTTGGTTTTTGTAAGTTCTTAGTAATTGAAGAACTGTTAATCGATGTTCTTCTGATAATGACGTTCATGAAATGTTATTATAAGTGTTATGCGAATGAATTTGCTTGTGTACAGCAGTGTTTGGAATAACGCCGTTTAAAAGAACGGCGTTAGGTAACGACGTTATTTTTTCAGTAACGGGGTAATCTAACTAATTACTTTTCCAATCGTTATAACGCTGTTAACGTTACTGGACGTTAAATGCGGTGCGTTACTATGTATTGATTGAATAAACTGTGTAATCCGAACGCACCCCTGGCTCACAACTAGTGAGGAGGTGGGTTAATAACAACATAAGAGATTATGATTGGCTAAGGCAGAGTCATGTTTCATGATAGCCAATCAGAGCCAGTGTTTTTACACACTTGCCAGCACACGCGCCACACACACACACACAACAGCTAAAATAGAGATTCGATGAAACAGCATAGGTCAGGAGCAATCCGATGAAAAGTTGCCATTTTCAAGGTGGAGATATAAGCACTACTTCAAATTCATTGTGGTCAAAGGCAAGAACGTGCATGTAATGTGTACATTATGTATAGGAGCGAAGACTTTGTTGACATCCATTGTAAGCAACTCGAATTTAATGAAGCATCTCACACACGCATCTAAAGCTATTGGCCAAAAACACCGATACCTCCACCATGATAGCTCACCATCCACTAGCAAAGAAGGACTCGGAGCAAAGTCCTCCAAGCAGCAAAAGGTAGATCTTTCAGCCTCACAACAAAAACCTATGACACAGGCTGAAGTCAACCGTAGGTCTGTCGATGTGCAATATCTTGAATTTCCCCTTGGGGATCAATAAAGTAGCCTATCTATCTATCTATCTATCTATCTATCTAATACATATCGAAAGTTATGTAGCCTACAAACACCTGTCTGTTCTAGGCCTACTGATTTAACTGGCTGCTCAAACTGCTCAAAAAATCCAAATTCTTTGACATATAGTAACTTTTTTTTAACAGTAGGCTAACGCAAATAGTTACTTTACCTGGTAACGAGTTACTCTTATCATAGAGTAATTCAGTTACTAACTCAGTTACTTTTTGGAACAAGTAGTGAGTAACTATAACTAATTACTTTTTTAAAGTAACGTTCCCAACACTGGTGTACAGATATAAAAAACATTACTCAAATGTACTTTTCTGAGGTTTTTGTAAGTTCTTAGTACTTGAAGAACTGTGATGTGATGTTTTGTTGATGATGATATTCATTTTTACAAATAAAATCTACTCAATTTTTGAAACTGTCTTTGTTTATTATGTTTTTTGGGGTTGGGGTCAATTGACAGAAGTAGTTTTTTCATTCCAAATGTTATAGATAAACCAAATATGTCCTAAGAAGTAATATAAACACAATAAAACACAAAAAAGATTTTGGGTCAATCATTGAGATTTTATGATTAGTATATTTGGCTATAAGCACATAACAGGTATTCTGGGATCATAAAGGGTCGTTTTGTAGGGCTTTTGATGGTGGTTATTAAACACATCAAATTGACCCCAAGGAAAAAGGATGTCGGTAAGATTTGAGGGCAACACAAGGATTAAATAATAATAAAAATACAAAGTATTAAATAAATATATACAACGACTAGAGATGCTATGGTTACAATGCATAACCAACAAAATAATACAATGTATATAGAGCATAAACATATATCCAACAATAAAAGTACAATATACAGTATTGTTATCAGCAGTTAGTTAGTCTTGAATTTCCCCTTGGGGATCAATAAGGTATCTATCTATCTATCTATCTATCTAGTTCAGCTGTGTAGACTCAACATACATGCAAACCCACAGGAGCACATTTGGACAATGCCGTTATGAGAAGACGAGCATTAATATCAAATGATTGATCGATGCTGATATGAGAAGACTAGCATTAATATCAAATCAGTGCCGATATGAGAAGACGAGCATTAATATCAAATCAGTGCCGTAACGAGAAGAGGAGCATTAATATCAAATGATTGATCGATGCCGATATGAGAAGACGAGCATTAATAGCAAATCAGTGCCGATATGAGAAGACTGTCACACAAACATTACTGTAGGGCTTCAATGGCGAGAGCACATACTTGCTGCTTAAAACAAGATACAATTTAAATCAAACACAGTTTACCATCTCTGTAAGCCTCAATAGAAACAGCACACACAAACAAGATAAAATATTAGATCAGGCTCTTTAGCACTACTTGAGGCCTTCAATTATGGAGGCCTTCAATTATATACCTACTCTATCTAGTATAGAATACTATACCTTCAAAAAGGTAGACATTAGAACTTGACCTTTAAGTCCAGAAGCATATGAGGCTTTACTATCGCTTGAAAACAGAGACAGTTAGTACAAGCTGAGTCTGAAAGGGCAGTAAGAGCTTAATGTACTAGTCTGATAGGGCAGTAGGAGCTTAATGTACTAGTCTGAAAGGGCAGTAGGAGCTTAATGTACAGGTCTGATAGGGCAGTAAGAGCTTAATGTACAGGTCTGATAGGGCAGTAAGAGCTTAATGTACAGGTCTGATAGGGCAGTAAGAGCTTAATGTTAGGGGCCCCCGAGGCCCCCCCCTGGGCCCCAATCGAAGTTTCTTTTCTTTTTTACATAATAAATAACATAAACAAGTGACATCAATGAATGGATAAATGAAACAATTAATAATTCAAAACAAGAAAATTCTGATTTCATGATCAATATGCCTGCCTACCTCTACTGTGTCTGCCAGCCTTTGAGTCATGCGATAAACTACACCTCGGGTGCATAGACAATTCGTGCAGACACTGCATCAAGTTCAAAAATCGAAAGAGACGGTAATGTTAAGAAAAGTCACAAAGAAGGACGTATTCCTCTGGTGCCGAAAACAGAAAGAAGAAAATGACAGAGGAGGAGAAAAACGAGCAAGATACAGGTATGTTTGCATGATTATTTACAGTATGTTTTGTGCTTGAGGTAGCTAGCTAGCTAGTCATGATCTAATATAAGCCATCACCAGAGCTAAATCCCCACCATCTAGGTGTATTTCAGATGTCAAGGATATTGGGATTGTTTTGGATGTTCAATCAAGCATGTACCCTAGCCATAGGTGGGCTTATGTTGTAAATTAAAGTTAGCTAGCTGACTGAAGTGGACATTAGCACTACAGTAGCTACATGAAAACGGAGCTGAAGGCAAATTTACCACAGAGGGATTGTTTCTGATTTCACACCTAAAAGTGTTGATAGTTTATAACTGTTCTATAATATGTGACATAGTGGTAAGTCTGATAGCAACAGCAGGCTAAGCCCAGGCTCCCAGTCCCAACCCACTGACTAGCGTGACTCTGGGCATCGGTAACGTTCCAGCTTCATAGGCAAAGATGGAACAGTACATGCGCTCTGCTCTAAGATCATTGGAGAGAGATGGTAGTGTTTGAGAAAATATACCATGTTGGGTGGGGAGACTTCTGTGATGAAAATAGACTTACATTTGATTAAGATAGCGGCAAGTGATGTAGCGGTGCTACCCTAATATTTAGGCTGCAGTAGATCACCATGTTAAGCGTTACTTTTGATTATGCCTCATTTGCCAATAGAATATGAATTGTTACATGTGGAATTGCTTGTTGATGAGTGTAAGTAATGATAGCAAAATAAACTCATTCTGCTCGATCAAATATGCACTAATGCAATATTTTTTTTTTTTCAGAGACACTGTTGAAGTACTTTGGAGCACATCTCTACCACTACCTAACTCTACCTCATCAAGTGTCTGCCTCCATGGCTGATGACACAGAAGGTGAAGTTTTCTTGATGGCAAATGGTTACATAGCCTGTTAATATGACATGACACATTTAACATAGTTTTTGTTTTATTTATTTATGTATTTATTTAATCATTGCAGGTTCGGCCCACTGCAGAGCTGCAGATACCTGGAAAGCCAGGAACTAAGTAGGAATAAGTATCTATTCTTTGGGACATTTTATTTTTGTCATTATTATTAATGTTTGTCTATTTTGGTTTTATTTTGTAGTTGAAGATTGATCATTTAATGCACATTTGTGGATTTGTTCTGCAAATCTGTTGAAAAACAGGTTAAAAGGTGACAGGGTTGGTGTAAATAAATCTGTGATTTTAGTACTAATACATTGGTTTACCAACAACACATTGGCCAGAAGTGTAGAGCCGGAGCCCCAAAACATTTTTGGCATGTCAGCAAGGATGGATTACTGAATGAGCTTACCGAGTCCTTATGCATCTGTGTCCAGGGGGACAGTAGTTCATAATCAGTCACTGTATTAATACATAACCTCACTGTATTAATTTATAATATGACATTATAGTGTGAAGTTGTCAATTATCGCCAAGCACAGGTGACTCTGCGTTGTGGGAGGGGGCCCCCAAATCAAATTCTGCTTAGGGCCCCCAAAAGGCTCGGGCCGGCACTATGTACTAGTCTGATAGGGCAATAAGAGCTTAATGTACTAGTCTGAAAGGGCAGTAATAGCTTAATGACCGTGGCACTATATGGTGCATACACAGGGAACAAGGACCAACGAAAGAGACTCACACACACAGTCTCCATTTCAGCAAGTGATTTATTGTTCTCACACAGCACGTACTACAAAGGTAAATATATAAAAAAATATATAAAACATATACATATAAAAACAGTGTTGCTAAAAAAAGTATAAATTAGGTCTACTGCTTATACCAACTCAAACACACAGAAGCATGAGAAACACCTGCCTAAGCTGGTAAGGAATTGGTGAGAAGTGGAAAACGATTATAATATAAAGAAGAAAATAAAACTTTCAAGAAAACTAATAATTTTATTGACCATATACATAAACAAACATAATATGGTTCAAACACATGTTCATACACATGTTTCACCATGTACTGACAAAAGCCAACATGGTGAAACATAAGGGCCATCCACCAAACTATCAAACAAAAACCTGTCACCACAGTTCAGTCCCAGAATCACAAACTCTGGACTTCAAACTCAGCCAGCATGTCCTTGTAATACTCCTTTAGCCAAGAGTTCAGTCAGAATACATCTGTGTACCTCAGAAATGAGCTCAAGTAGCCCATATTGAAACGTTTCAAATAGTCCGGTATAAAAAGAGGTATGGTGTCCAGACACTCCCTGTGGCGTCCTTCCGCCTCCACATCTCTGCACATTGCTACTCCACTCTGCCCCCTGGTGGCCACAGACAGACACAGCAGGCTGTCTTCACCCTTCCCATTCCTCACATGTTGAGCAGCTCTGTCCAACCGTTAGCCAGGCGGCCAGTTGTGGCCTACTGCTTAGTGTGTGTGTGTGTGCAGCCGTGGCCTACTGCTTAGTGTGTGTGTGTGTAGCCGTGGCCTACTGCTTAGGGTGTGTGTGTGCAGCCGTGGCCTACTGCTTAGGGTGTGTGTGTGTGCAGCCGTTGCCTACTGCTTAGGGTGTGTGTGCAGCCGTGGCCTACTGCTTAGGTGTGTGTGTGTGTATAAGTATAAGTATATATACTTTTTTGATCCCGTGAGGGAAATTTGGTCTCTGCATTTAACCCAATCGTGAATTAGTGAAACACAGCACACAGTGAACACACAGTGAGGTGAAGCACACACTATTCCTTAGGGCGTGTGAGCTGCCTGCTACAATGGCGGCGCCGGGGAGCAGTGAGGTTAGGTGCCTGTGCTCAAGGGCACTTCAGCCGTGGCCCCACTGGTGTGTGGGTGCCGAACTGGCAACCCTATATACTTACAAGTCCAAAGTGTTAATTACCAGTGGGCCACAGTGGCCGCCCCTAAATGTGTGTGTGCGCAGCCGCGGGCCTACCGCTTAGGGCCGCGGCTGCGTGTGTGTGTGTGTGTGCGTGAGGTTAGGTGCCTTGCTCAGGCTACTGCTTAGGGTGTGTGTGTGTGTGTGTGCTAACCGTGGCCTACTGCTTAGGGTGTGTGTGTGTGTGTGTCTTGCGTGGTGGCCTACTGCTTAGGGTGTGTGTGTGTGCACCCGTGGCCTACTGCTTAGGGTGTGTGTGTGTGTGCAGCCGTGGCCTACTGCTTAGGGTGTGTGTGTGTGCAGTAGTGGCCTACTGTATAGGGTGTGTGTGTGTGTGTGCAGCCGTGGCCTACTGCTTAGGGGTGTGTGTGTGTGTGTGTGATGCATTGGCCTGCAGCTGTGTGGCCTACTGCTTAGGGTGTGTGTGTGTGTGCAGTCATGGCCTACTGTATAGGGTGTGTGTGTGTGTGCAGTCGTGGCCTACTGCTTATGTGTGTGTGTGTGTGTATGTGTGTGTGTGTGCAGCCGTGGCCTACTGCTTAGGGTGTGTGTGTGTGCAGTCGTGGCCTATTGAATAGGGTGTGTGTGTGTGTGTGTGCAGTCGTGGCCTACTGCTTAGGGTGTGTGTGTGTGTGTGTGCAGCCGTGGCCTACTGCTTACGGTGTGTGTGTGTGTGCAGCCGTGGCCTACTGCTTATGGTGTGTGTGTGTGTGTGCAGCCGTGGCCTACTGCTTAGGGTGTGTGTGTGTGCAGTCATGGCCTACTGTATAGGGTGTGTGTGTGTGTGTGTGTGTGTGTGTGTGCAGCCGTGGCCTACTGCTTAGGGGTGTGTGTGTGTGTGTGTGTGCAGCCGTGGCCTACTGCTTAGGGTGTGTGTGTGTGTGTGTGTGCAGCCGTGGCCTACTGCTTAGGGTGTGTGTGTGTGTGTGTGTGTGCAGTCGTGGCCTACTGCTTAGTCCATGGGCCAGAGCAGAAGTTGGTATCACCAAAGGTGGCAAAATCTAGCAATGATTTTCGTAATCCTCTATGTCTGAGAGATGTTTTGGTATGATAACCTTTTTTAAGTGGTAGCTTAGTTGTATTTTTACTGGCTTTTATACCCATACCCAGTACAATTCACAATACATGCCTATATGTAGGTATAGGTGTATGCAAGTGTGTGGGATGATGCAATATGTCTTAATCTATGTTATATCATATGTAGATGGCATAGGCTTTTAGAAAATATACAGTTTAGATGGATAATTTAGCTTTCCATGAATTATATAGGCTAAAATGTATCCGTCACACTTTTTCACCTATATAATATAGGATTAGATAGAGGCAAAAGACTAAAAGTGGGTGGGTCAAATCCAAACTCTTGCTATATCACATTTAGAGAGTATAGGCTTTTAGAAAATATATGGGTTAGATAGCTGAATACACTTTACACAGCTATTTTAGACCCATAACTAATAGCTGTCCATTGAAAAATCAATGCATTTCAATGTAATGCAAAATACATTACAGAACTAAGGTATAGTGGGATGGAGGAAGTTGGGAGATGTCTTAATGCACATTATATCACATCTAGAGTATATAGACTTCTCAGAAAAATATATTTTAGGGTAATTAATCTGTTTTCCCTAATGATACCAGAACTATAATGATCGGACATGCCATGATATTTCAGTTCTAAAGAGAATGCATGTAGATCCTGCATAACTATTAGGCCTAAATTCTGCTTTTTCAATTTGTCTGGAACTAGATTTCTTTTCTGAACATTCTACAGTACAAATATAAACTGCCAACTTTAGAGTGTGTTGGTCAGTGTTGCCAGATTTGCAGGTGCCGACCCAATTGGGCTTCTTTTGACTTCGTCGGGACGGAGGGGAATAAGCTTTAGGCGGGCAAATAACATTTTGAGTTGAAGGGGTCTCTATGACAGAATCGTTGTTGGGGCGTTTTTTTGCTGAAGAGGGCGGGTTTTTGAGTGTGAATGGGTGGAAATCACTTAACCCAATCTGGCAACACTGGTGTTGGTGTTTGCTGGGCCACAGGGCCAGTATGTGGATGGAAGCAGTTTAGCTAGGCTACAGAACAACAATGGCTGTTGTAGTGTCAAAAACAGATTACAAGGTGAGTCCTGTTTATTTTTATTTGTGTTATGATTCAGATGTGTGAGAATGAGTAAGGATATGACCAATGACTAGGCTACTTGTGAAAGACTAGATATAATAACCCAACCGGCCCAAGTAAGGTACTAGCATCATTATCAAGCAATGATGTCTGCTGTAAACCGTACTGTAGACTTCCCCAATTTGTGTGTGAACAAAAGGACAAAAATTAGGGGCAGCCGTGGCCTACTGGTTAACGCTCCGGACTTGTAACCGGAGGGTTGCCGGTTCGAACCCCAACCAGTAGGCACGGCTGAAGTGCCCTTGACCAAGGCACCTAACCTCACTGCTCCCCCGAAATTGTTGTTGCAGGCAGCTCACTGCGCCGGGATTAGTGTGTGCTTCACCTCACTGTGTGCCGAGTGTGTTTCACTAATTCACGGATTGGGATAAATGCAGAGACCAAATTTCCCTCACGGGATCAAAAGAGTATACTTACTTACTTAAATAATATACAGAGATGTAGCCTATGTGTGAGCGAGCAGTTTCAGTTGGTAGGCTAGAATATTGATGAGAGTGGCAGAATACAGCTCACTATGCCTGGCTCTAAGAGAGGGCCAGAGATTCGGAGTATATCAGTAAACATAAATAGCTTAGTGCTGTGAACAACAGCAGTCTACCTTAGTTGAATATTCCATTACATTTAATCATAGGCTACTGCAATTTAATACCATTATTAGCTGTGTTTATATTGCCATCATGCCATATCAGTGTAAAATGTAGCTCAAATGAAATAATACTAATAAAAAGACTAACAGTCCCAAAAGTGTATTTTATCCAAAATGTGTGAACTCTGAACTCTGTGTATTTGCATACACAGCTCAAGTTGTGAACAAGCAATATCCTACAAATAATTTGAAGTTCTCAAACTATGAGAGTTTTATGAAGTGCAGGCAAAAACATCTGAAATTACAAATTTCACTCACCTGATGAGAACTTGTGAATTTGTATGAACATTTGAACGAGTGAATAAAGAATAGAAATAATTATCCCAGAAAGTCCCAGAAATATGACTTGACTTCGTTAGTTATTAAAAATGAATTGATACACTTCTAGAATAATTTGAGCACTAATGCAGTCAGCCTCTTGCATTGTTTGCAGGTAGGCCTACGTTTCATTCCGTTTTCGATGGCAAACGCAAAACCGCGCCAAAACAACCACCAGTGGACAAAAGGAGTATTACATGTGTACTGTTAAGACTCACCATAGAGAATGAATGGGGGAAATTACGGAGGTTATAGTTTGACGATGTCGTACTCTCATGCGGGCCGGTTGCTATATACCGCGGACATGTTTTGGGGGGCCACCCAAAATGAGGTGGCGTGCCGTAGTTTGGGGACCACTGACATACACAAACATGTTCCCTCCCTCACATACACACACACTCTCTCTCTCTCACTCACACACTTCATATATTCCCTCTGTCTCTCTCTCTCTCTCACACTGTTGCTGAGTAGAAAAAGGCCTCATTTTAGCACATCATTCCTGATATGTCATATCCTGTTGCTTTCAAATTGTTGTACATCCCAGAATAGAGAAGCATGGCAGAAGGAAGTAGTGATATTCAGGGAGAGTGTTTAATACATTGTTCAGATGATAAACCTTGTGGCACCTACTGTATGAACATAAAGTCATGGAACACACTACTGAGAGCAGCTGAAATAAGAGCCTATCGCCCCATCCTTGATCTTGCTAAAGGTCTCTCTGAGGGTAGAATACCATCCATATTGTATCACAGAAAATGCCGTAGCATCTTTACTATGAAGAAACTGCTTGAAAAGATCCTTGCAAAAGATATATCTGCAGAACCGTCTGTCACAGAGGACCTAAGAAAATCCGCAAGGGAAGGTCCAACGACTTATGAGGCCAAATGTATACAGGTGCTGGTCATATAATTAGAATATAATCAAAAAGTTCAATCATGTCAGTAATTCCATTCAAAAAGTGAAACTACTAAAATACAAATAACAAAATTACAAATTATACTAACACTTAATCTAAATCAATTCTAAAAACAGTATCCACATAGTGGTGATTAATAAATCAGAGGCCCTTGCAGGGACTGAGCCTGTGATTCTCTGTGCATAGTAAGGTATGGTAAGGTGCTCTGTGTGAATGAGTGTCATGGTGGTAGTGCAATGGTGATAGTGGTCATGGTGATCGTGCAAATGAGTAAGTCAACAGTGCAACAATGCAGAAATAAAGTAAAGTAAAGTCTATATATCTATATATTTAACTATTTAAGAAAATGTATAAGTGTGGCCACAGTTCGGCTGTGGCATGGAGGGGGGCGGGTTATGCAAATGTGCTAATATAGCACGCAAACAGTGAGGCATAAAGACAGTGGTACAAGTGGCTAGTGGACAGACAGTACCAAACATGGAGGGGATGAAGAGGCAGACAGACTATGCAGAGAAGTCTATCTCTCCTCTTCCCTTAAGTGAGGCATTGAACAGTTCAATGGCCCTGGGGACAAATGACTTTCTCAGTCTGTCAGTTGTGCAAGGCAGTGAGCGAAGTCTCCAGCTGATCAGGCTCTTCTGTTTAACAATAGTGCTGTGGAGTGGGTGACACTCATTGTCCAAGATGTTGATCAGTTTGTTCAGGGTCCTTTTGTCAGATAGTGAAGTGATACACTCCAGTTCAGCTCCCACTACAGAGCCAGCTTTCCTTACCAGCCTGTCAATTCGCCCCACATCCTTCTTCCTTGTGCTTCCACCCCAGCATACTACTGCATAGAAGAGGACGCTGGCAACAACAGACTGGTAGAACATCCTGAGGAGCTTACTGCACACATTGAAGGACCGCAGCCTCCTCAGGAAGTACAGCCTGCTCTGCCCTTTCTTGTAGAGTGCATCAGTGTTGGCTGACCAGTCCAGTTTATTGTCCAGGTGGAGATCCAGTTCTTAATTGGCCAGAAAACTTGTCTGACCTTAAAGGAAGAGGAAGATGTGATACACCAGACCCAACAATGCTGAAGAGCTGAAGGCCACTATCAGAGCAACCTGGGCTCTCATAACACCTGAGCAGTGCCACAGACTGATCGACTCCATGCCATGCCGCATTGTAATTCAGGCAAAATGAGCCCCAACTAAGTATTGAGTGCTGTATGCTCATACTTTTCATGTTCATATTTTTCAGTTGGCCAACATTTCTAAAAAAACTTTTTTTGTATTGTATTTTTGTATTTTTATATATTGTATTAAGTGTTAGTATAATTTGTATTTTAGTATATTTAGCATATTCTTTATCTTCTACTGTCCTTACTGCTTAGTTGTGTTTTTATATTATATACTTTAATTACTCTTCTGCTGTTAAAGAATGTGTTTGTCTTGTATGTATGCTGCTGAGACCTTGAATTTCCCCTGGGGATCAATAAAGTATCTATCTATCTATCTATCTATCTATCTAGAACAGGGATACCATGGTCCTTAAACCAGGTACTAGTAGCTTTGGCACTGTGTGCAGGTGCCAAGTCTTGTTGGAAAATTAAATCTGCATCTCCATAAAGTTGGTCAGCAGCAGGAAGTATCAAGTGCTCTAAAACTTCCTGGTAGACAGCTGCGTTGACCTTGGACCTCAGAAAACACAATGGACCAATACCAGCAGATGACATGGCACCCCAAACCATCACTAACTGTGGAAACTTTACACTGGACTTCAAGCAATGTGCCTGAAGTCCTCTCCTCTCTTCCTTCAGACTCTGGGACCTTGATTTCCAAAGGAAATGCAAAATTTACTCTCATCAGAGAACATAACTTTGGACCACTCAGCAGTAGTCCAGTCCTTTTTGACTTTAGGCCAGGTGAGACGATTCTGATGCTGTCTCTTGTTCAAGAGTGGCTTGACACAAGGAATGCGACAGCTGAAACCCATGTCTTGCATACGTCTGTGCGTGATGGTTCTTGAAGCTCCAGCTGCAGTCCACTCTTTGTGAATCTCCCCCACATTTTTGAATGGGTCTCTATTAATGTGCTTGGACACAGAGCTCTGTGAACAGCCAGCCTCTTTAGCAATGACCTTTTGTGTCTTGCCCTCCTTGTGCATGGTGTCAATGGTCGTCTTTTGGACAACTGTCAAGTCAGCAGTCATCCCCATGATTGTGTAGCCTACAGAACTAGACAGAGAAACCATTTAAATGCCTTTGCAGGTGTTTTGAGTTAATTAGCTGATTAGAGTGTGGCACCAGGTGTCTTCAATATTGAACCTTTTCACAATATTGTCATTTTCTGAGATAATGAATTTGGGGTTTTCATTAGTTGTCAGTTATAATCATCAAAATTGTAAATAAAAAGTAATAAACACTTGGAAAAATATCTGTATGTGTGGAATAAATGTATACATTATACAAGTTTCACTTTTTTAATGGAATTACTGAAATAAATAAACTTTTTCATGATATTCTCATGATATGACCAGCACCTGTATTTTGTGACAAATGTAGCAAGTATTTGAAAGGTCAAAGGACAAAAGAGAGTCTAACAAAATCATGAGAGTTAAGACCCAATGACAAAATCAGAAGAGCAGCCGTCAGGAAAGGTTACAAAAGAGTACTATCCATAGCCAGTCGTGACTTAGTAGCAGCAGAAGGCCATTACCATAGATCCTGCTACAGGGCGTACACAAAGGAAGATTCAGACATAGACAAGGATGAAATTAACTTCAAATGTGTACGGACCTGCAAACTTCCTGACTGCTCCTGCCTTTCAAACAAATTTAAGTGCATGGAATTGTGGTTACAAACTTGTAGCAATCAGATGGAGGAAGAGGAGGATGAGGAGAACATACTGTAAATGCCAGTCTGGATGAATATGATGATAGTGATAAAGATTAAAAATATATTTTTGAGTCCTCATTAATCTTGTCTTCAAACGTTTGAGCACATCCACCTATAAATTCCACTGTAGCCTAAAGTTGAGCCATTTTTGCAGCCAAGACATTATGGTCTCTATCAAAGCCAAACATGCCTATTCAGCCATTTAATCCATATATTTTCTAAAAGCCCATACTCTCTAGATGTCACAAAACATGAGCTTGGACTTGATCCACCCTTTCCCATCCTTTTGCATGTATATATTAATGTATTATAAAGGCAAAAATGTGCACATTTTATTTAATTTAGCCTGCATCACTAAATTTTATATTTTCTACAAGCCTATGTCATCTAGATGTGATATAACATGGATTAAGACATGTCCCACCTTCCTCCAGACTTTGAGGCACCCATATCTGTACATAGGCTTGTATTGTATAATTCACTGTGTGCAGGTATAAAAGCTAGGGAAAATACCACTAAGCTACCACTTAGAGAGGGCTATCATACCAAATAATGTCCCTCAGGCATGGAGGATTACAAAATCATTGGTAGATTTTGCCACCTCAAGTGATACCGATATGTGATTTTTTAGGTCCTGGCCCATGGACTATTAGGGTGTGTGTGCGTGTGTGTGTGTGTGTGCAGTCGTGACCTACTGGTTAGGGTGTGTGTGTGTGTGTGTGTGTGTGTGTCTGTGTGTGTGTGTGTGTGCAGCCGTGGCCTACTGGTTAGGGTTAGGGTGTGTGTGTGTGTGTCTGTATGTGTGTGTGCAGTCGTGGCCTACTGGTTAGGGCTTCAGGGTTGTAACCGAAGGGTTGCCTGTTTGATCCCCGAGCAGTAGGAAAAATGTGGGTGGGAGAAGTGGTTGAGCACTGCTGTCCCATGCCCACATCCACGGCTGAAGTGCTTAAGCAAGGCACCTAACCCCTCACTGCTCCCCGATCGCCGCTGTTGATGCAGGCATCTCACTGCTCTGGGTTAGTGTGTGCTTCGCCTCACTGTGTGCTGTGTGTGTTTCACTAATTCACACTCAAAAGAGTATATATACTACTACCATGTGCCAACTATATGTGTGTCTCCCTGCAGCAGCCTCAAGTGCTGGCAAATGGAATGAAAACCAATTCTGATGACAGCACAAAATAAATCACTGAAGCACAAATGATCTAGTAAAAGAACGGAAGAGATCTCGTAGTCTTGGTCTTGTCCTTGAAGAAATGTTCCTGCCTAACGGAACGGAAGAGATCGCGTAGTCTCGGCCATGTCTTTGTAGAAAATAAATGTGCCCCTCCCCTCTGTTTGCGCCCTCTAGCCGGAGAGCTGGGCATGTCCCTCAGACCTTTCCCCTCTGCTTTCCTGCCCAGTTCTGCGGTCACGTCCATAGTAATGCTGCAGATTGAGGAAAGCCAGGTGGACACAGGTGACCACGGTGGGGTGGGGTGGGGTGGGGGGGGGGGGGCAGTCACATCTCACAGACAGCTCTGTCACAGAACACACATACTGTACATTTACACAGTGCAGAATGTCCTCCACTTTACACACACACACACACACACACACACACGTGCATGCAGGGCACACACACATATACACACAGTACATAATGTCCTCCACTTTACACACACACACACACACACACACAGTGCAGAATGTCCTCCACTTTACACACACAGACACACACACACATGCATGCAGGGCGCGCACACGCACACACACACACACAGTACAGAATGTCCTCCACTTTAGACACACACACACACACACACACACACGTGCATGCAGGGCACACACACAGTACAGAATGTCCTCCACTTTACACACACATACATACACACAGTGCAGAATGTCCTCCACTTTACACAAACACACACACACAGTGCAGAATGTCCTCCACTTTACACACACACACACACAGTGCAGCATGTTCTTCACTTTACACAGACAGACACACACACACAAAGTGCAGAATGTCCTCCACTCTTCACGCAACACATGACAAACCATATATCAGAATAAACAGCAGACCTTACCGAACACAGAGGTGTAATGCAATCCCGTGTATAGTTAGCTGTTCCAGAGTAATCCGGTTCTGAAATAAATTGTAGCAAAATTCAACATTGTCTTTCGGCTTTAAGCATTTCTTAAAATTGAGCTGTGCTTACATCTCCTAGATATCTATAAATATTAGAATCAGAGAATATACAGACAGCTCACAGTTAAGAGTTTGTCAATGTAGCCTTAATGATTTCTTTTAACAAAATGCTAAGCATGCATGTATTTAAGTTTCTTAAAACTGAGCTGTGCTTAAATGGGTCAATGCATGATTTCATAACAGACCAAATAGAAAATAAATGTTAAATGTAGCCTACATATCTGTACTAAAATCAGATTATGTAGGCTACACAGTATAGTTAGATCAAGTTGGACAGTAGCACATTTTAATCATGGATAGTAGTTGGACAGTAGCACATAATTTCTCTGAATACTTATGTAAATATAATATTTCATTTTTTTAATAAATTTACAAAACACTCCAAAAACCTGTTTTTTGTGGAGTGTTGGAGTATTGTATGTATATTAATGTGCATGTGACTGTAGATATGGTGTATGTAGATATGGTGTATGCTACTGTAGATATGGTGCATGTAGATGGTGTATGTAGATATGGTGTATGTGACTATAGATATGGTGTATGTGACTGTAGATACAGTATGGTGTATGTAGATATGGTGTATGTGACTGTAGATATGGTGTATGTAGATATGGTGTATGTGACTGTAGATATGGTGTATGCTACTGTAGATATGGTGCATGTAGATGGTGTATGTAGATATGGTGTATGTGACTGTAGATATGGTGTATGTAGATATGGTGTATGTGACTGTAGATATGGTGTATGTAGATATGGTGACTGTAGATATGGTGTATGTGACTGTAGATATGGTGTATGTAGATATGGTGTATGTGACTGTAGATATGGTGTATGTAGATATGGTGTATGTAGATATGGTGTATGTGACTGTAGATATGGTGTATGCTACTGTAGATATAGTGCATGTAGATGGTGTATGTAGATATGGTGCATGTGACTGTAGATATGGTGTATGTAGATATGGTGTATGTGACTGTAGATATGGTGTATGTAGATTTGGTGTATGTGACTGTAGATATGGTGTATGTAACTAGATATGGTGTATGTAGATATGGTGTATGTAGATATGGTGTATGTGACTGTAGATATGGTGTATGTAGATATGGTGTATGTGACTGTAGATATGGTGTATGTGACTGTAGATATGGTGTATGTAGATATGGTGTATGTGACTGTAGATATGGTGTATGTAGATATTATATGTAGATATGGTGTATGTGACTGTAGATATGGTGTATGTAGATATGGTGTATGTGACTGTAGATATGGTGTATGTTACTGTAGATATGGTGTATGTAGATATTATATGTAGATATGGTGTATGTGACTGTAGATATGGTGTATGTGACTGTAGATATGGTGTATGTAGATATGGTGTATGCTACTGTAGATATGGTGTATGTGACTGTAGATATGGTGTATGTAGATATGGTGTATGTGACTGTAGATATGGTGTATGTAGATATGGTGCATGTGACACTAGATATGGTGTATGTGACTGTAGATATGGTGTATGTAGATATGGTGTATGTGACTGTAGATATGGTGTATGTAGATATGGTGTATGTGACTGTAGATATGGTGTATGTAACTAGATATGGTGTATGTGACTGTAGATATGGTGTATGCTACTGTAGATATGGTGTATGTGGATGGTGTATGTAGATATGGTGCATGTGACACTAGATATGGTGTATGTAGATATGGTGTATGTAGATATGGTGCATGTGACTGTACATATGGTGTATGTAGATATGGTGTATGCTACTGTAGATATAGTGCATGTAGATGGTGTATGTAGATATGGTGCATGTGACACTAGATATGGTGTATGTGACTGTAGATATGGTGTATGTATATATGGTGTATGTGACTGTAGATATGGTGTATGTAGATATGGTGTATGTAGATATGGTGTATGTGACTGTAGATATGGTGTATGTAACTAGATATGGTGTATGTAGATATGGTGTATGTGACTGTAGATATGGTGTATGTAGATATGATGTATGCTACTGTAGATATGGTGTATGTGACTGTAGGTATAGGTGTATGTGACTGTAGATATGGTGTATGTGACTGTAGATATGGTGTATGTAGATATGGTGTATGTGACTGTAGATATATGGTGTATGTAGATATGGTGTATGTGACTGTAGATATGGTGTATGTAGATATGGTGTATGTAGATATGGTGTATGCTACTGTAGATATGGTGCATGTAGATGGTGTATGTAGATATGGTGCATGTGACTGTAGATATGGTGTATGTAGATATGGTGCATGTGACACTAGATATGGTGTATGTGACTCTAGATATGGTGTATGTAGATATGGTGTATGTGACTGTAGATATGGTGTATGTAGATATGCTGACTGTAGATATGGTGTATGTAGATATGCTGACTGTAGATATGGTGTATGTGACTGTAGATATGCTGACTGTAAATATGATGTATGTGACTGTAGATATGGTGTATGTAGATATGGTGTATGTGACTGTAGATATGGTGTATGTGACTGTAGATATATGGTGTATGTAGATATGGTGTATGTGACTGTAGATATGGTGCATGTAGATATGGTGTATGTAGATATGGTGCATGTGACTGTAGATATGTGACTGGTGTCACCTCTGAACCAACAGCAAAAGTTTAGAGTAACAGTTTCTAATCACTGAAGACGTTCACATTACACACTGAGTGCAGTCTTTACAGGCAAATGAGTTGTACAGTAAGGTCTTCCTGACCTTAGTGATGAAGACTTCCTGACCTTAGTGATGAAGACTTTTTGTCCATTCTGGATAAAATAAAGGGCAGAGAAAGAGGTGGGGAAAACCACACACACACACACACACACACACACAGGGGCGCAGCTACCCATTTTTTGAGGGGTATGCAACAACAAATTGGCCCCCAACACCCACCCAAAAAAAAACAAAACACAAACAACTTAAGTAAAACAAAAGGCCAATAATGTATTACATATTATTATTTTTAAAGAAATTCTGCCGATTTGAACTTGAAGTATTGTTAAATGTCGCATTGTCTAAACGGTTCTCATAACGTCCTTTTGCCAGCTGTTGCTCACAAAGGATCAGGCTGATCTAGCCTTTGTTTGCGCCACATTGACAGCACAAAATTAAGTTATTACAAGGAGTCTTCATTGTTAGGAAATGGAAACATGTAATGAGTTGTTGCTTGTGTGACATTTCTGTTTGCAGTTTGCCATTAAAAGTGCAGGATGAGCATGGTAGCCACCTAGCTATCTGAATGGAATAGGCTATGTTTCAATCGGCATATGCTTAGCAAACGCTAGTTAGTCACATGAATAGGTAAGATGAATAACATGAACATGAAACGTGTGCCTCCAAGCACAGACGTCACACTTTAAATCCTACCTGTTGCTTTTCACCATCCACTTATTTAACTACGGTCACATCCCTTGACCTGCCATCTCATTTTCCCTCTTTCTTTTTGTATTTTAGCCCCCCAACAGCTTTTTTTGCTGTATCCATCTTTTACCATAGACGGCAACTCACTACTCGTACCTGCTCACTCAGCGCTCACGGCGCCCCCACTCCCTCTTCTATGTCAAAATTCTATGATGTAATCTTATGAGATAGGGCGCCTACTCTAGCCTGTTAGTCCTCTAAAATGTTATTTAACATTGAGGAAATCAGACATGATTTAGAAACATACAACAGTAGCTACATACAGAATATACCAAATCTATTATTATTATTATTTTTGTTTTTTTTTACCATCGCTTTGGCGCCCCCCATGGTGCTGCGCCCCTATGCGCCGCATATAGCGCATACACACTTTTTGCGCCACACACACACACACACACACACACACACACAGTGTCCATTTCAGCAAGTGATTTATTGTTCTCACACAGCACGTACTACAAGGGTAAATAGATTCTGAGGATGTTGGCCGGCGCTGTGCTCTTCAGAAATGTTATCAGCGAATATATAAAAATAGTGTTGCTAAAAAAGTATAAATTAGGTCTACTGCTTATACCAACTCAAACACACAGAAGCATGAGAAACACCTGCCCAAGCTGGTAAGGAATTGGTGAGAAAAGTGGAAAAAGATTTTAAAATAAAGAAAATAAAACTTTCAAGAAAACGAATCATTTTAGTGACCATATACATAAACAAACATAATATGGTTCAAACACATGTTCATTTACAGCACAGTACTAATGAGTCATGTACTGACAAAAGCCAACATGGTGAAACATAAGGGCCATCCACCAAACTATCAAACAAAAACCTGTCACCACAGTTCAGTCCCAGAATCACAAACTCTGGACTTCAAACTCAGCCAGCATGTCCTTGTAATACTCCTTTAGCCAAGAGTTCAGTCAGAATACATCTGTGTACCTCAGAAATGAGCTCAATTAGCCCATATTGAAACGTTTCAAATAGTCCGGTATAAAAAGAGGTATGGTGTCCAGACACTCCCTGTGGCGTCCTTCCGCCTCCACATCTCTGCACATTGCTACTCCACTCTGCCCCCTGGTGGCCACAGACAGACACAGCAGGCTGTCTTCACCCTTCCCATTCCTCACATGTTGAGCAGCTCTGTCCAACCGTTAGCCAGGCGGCCAGTTGTGGCCTACTGCTTAGGGTGTGTGTGTGTAGCCGTGGCCTACTGCTTAGTGTGTGTGTGTGCAGCCGTGGCCTACTGCTTAGGGTGTGTGTGTGTGTGTGTGCTTAGGGTGTGTGTGTGCAGCCGTGGCCTACTGCTTAGTGTGTGTGTGCAGCCGTGGCCTACTGCTTAGGGTGTGTGTGTGCAGCCGTGGCCTACTGCTTAGGGTGTGTGTGCAGCCGTGGCCTACTGCTTAGTGTGTGTGTGTGGGTGTGCAGCCGTGGCCTACTGGTTAGGGTGTGTGTGTGTGTGTGCCATCGTGGCCTACTGGTTAGGGTGTGTGTGTGTGTGTGTGTGCAGCCGTGGCCTACTGGTTAGGGTGTGTGTGTGTGTGCCATCGTGACCTACTGGTTAGGGTGTGTGTGTGTGTGCAATCGTGGCCTACTGGTTAGGGTGGGTGTGTGTGTGTGTGTGTGTGTGTGCAGTCGTACCTACTGGTTAGGGCTTCAGGGTTGTAACTGAAGGGTTGCCTGTTTGATCCCCGAGCAGTAGGAAAAATGTGGGTGGGAGAAGTGGTTGAGCACTGCTGTCCCATGCCCACATCCACGGCTGAAGTGCTTAAGCAAGGCACCTAACCCCTCACCAAGTGCTGTATGTGTGTCTCCCTGCAGCAGCCTCAAGTGCTGGCAAATGGAATGAAAACCAATTCTGATGACAGCACAAAATAATCACTGAAGCACAAATGATCTAGTAAAAGAACGGAAGAGATCTCGTAGTCCTTGGCCTTGTAGAAATGTTCCTGCCTAACTTTGTGGTCACATCCATAGTAATGCGGGAGATTGAGACAAACATGTGGACACAGATGACCACAGAGGGGGGACATCAGGCAGGAGGCATCCTGAAACAATGGAGGGGGATAGACATTTCTTATAGATATATATTTCTTATATAATTACCTATTTTCAAAACTTACAGCCCGGCCCACGCCTGAATTTTGGCAGAGGTGCCTGCATGTGGGTTCATGTAGCCATGGAGACGGGGGTTTGATTCTAACTCCATCTTCCACATAAAGTACAACCCCCCCCCCCCCTCAAATAAACAACAACAAAAACAGTTGTGGTGCTTGCAGACATCCAATCAATTCTGAAATAATGCCTGTAATACTTGACTGCAATCATTTTTTTTGTGATGGATGATGTAGTTTTGATTTCTACTTGCACAATCGCTGGGCTTTTTCACTTGAATTAACCCTCCTGTTGTGTTCGTTTCATGTTTACTAGTTTTGTGTTCCCGGTCAAAAATGACTGCTGCATTATAACTTGTTACAAATCCATAGTAACACATATATTATCAAATAATGTTGTGATAGATATAACTTCCATTTGCTATTTATGGCCTGCAGGCCTTATTGACCTGAGCTCATGCAAGTCAGAAAGGGGAAGATTCTATTGGGGAAAGGTTCCAATGGGGGCTGGCTTAGAAGCAAAGAGGAGGGGTCATACATAAGCACACATACAGTCCATCTGATCAATAACTATGTGCCTGGACTCAATTTTATACACTGACCATTTTCTCACCCATTCTAATGGCCGGAATACACATAGGTGTTCTAAAGTTAAATAAAACACTCAAATTGTTAGAAAATGATCAAAATTTGTTTTGTGTGTTCAAATGCCCTGTGTTAAAGGAATTATCTGGAGTAAAATGCACTTTAGACCGATTTACGGATGATTGGGAGTACATGTTGAGTTGACATCCAAATCATGTCATTCGGATGTGTTTTGAGAAAGTTCGATGTTACCGTTTTTAGTCAAAGCTCGTTAGCGTGGAAGTGAGAAGGGCATATTTTCACAATTTCGTCACACATTTCGTCCTCACATAATTCACAATTTCGTCGCCGTTTAAAAAAAAAAAAAAAAAATAGTCCAGTATTTCTTTTGAAATTGAAATGAAGTTGTATGGACTGGACTATGTTTTTTTTTTTTTAAACGCGACAATGAAATTCATGAATTTCAAGCACACTTGGCAATCGACTCCCTACGGACTTTCCCCTAAAGATGGCAGCAAAGATGATTTCAAAGGTACTGGCTTGGAAATTCATTCTGGACTCTCTATCCGACCACATAAAGACCTCGGGATACTTCGGTTTGGCTTTAGGGACCCTCTACTCACTACCACGTAAGTGTAATGCTGTTTGGAACTGTAGAAGAGGTATAAAAATAGCGTTTTGTAGCGGCGAAATGATATGCCCTTCTCACTTCCAGGCTAAAGAGTTTTGACTAAAAACGGTAACATCGAACTTTCTCAAAACACATCCGAATGACATGATTTGGATGTCAACTCAACGCATGTACTCCCAATCATCCGTAAATCGATCTAAAGTGCATTTTACTCCGGATAATTCCTTTAACAGGCATGAAGCCTCATGGTTGTCAGAATAAGTTAACAATATTTTTGAGAGAAAAGAAGTGTCAATCGGTCACATTTGACCGCGAACACAGGAGGGTTAAAGAGGCATTTAGAGACTTTCCATCCACTGTAATATCAGAAGCATTGTTGACATGGCGACACAGACAAAACTTTGAAGAAAAAAAACTGCATCTGCATTTGAAATGGGGAACTGCATCAAGTGAATTGAGCAGAGAGGCTGGCAGTTCCTTTTCTGCTGTAAGTAGGTCATATCGTGCTAAATAACTTGAACCCTTATTCAAGCCCAAACATTTCTGTGTTTACTATGAAAAAAATGTAATATATGAAAGCTGCACAACAATAACTCTTTGACAAAGAGGGGTACATTTGAGAGTAGGGTAAGGCTGATGAGATCCCAAAACACACAAGCATAGTTCAGGAAGGACCAAGGCCTGTTACAGTTCAGGTGCATAAATACACGTCACACTGATGTGTGGTTGTGTGAAGCTGGACACTTCGTATAACCAGACAGGTATGCTGAACTCAAAAGTACCATCCCCTGCTTTCAAAACGGCAAAGAGGCCACATTAGTGCAATCCAGTGCATGTACGTGGGAACACCAAGCCAGCCAGCCATTTCAGCCCTCTTCTTTGGGCTACTTGTGTGTGAAAGATTTCACAATGATCAAGTTTCTTTCATTAGAGTACATTAGATTAGTACATTAGATTAGTATGAGTGTTTTGGTAACACTACATTAGGCCCGGTAACACATGCCAATCAAAGGGAAGCATTTAAAACACTTACGTGAAAACAAAAATAACTTATAAGGCAGTAATGAAATCTTATCAGCATTATTCAAGACAATACTTGTACAGTAAGACAAAAGAGGACCATATAGAAATGGAGCCATTTCAAATAAATAGATCGTAATCGCAATGCAATTCTTAGCAGTGACACTTTGTCAATCAAGAGGCAGATCAACACTTGACGGACAAGGAAGACTTTGATTTCTGCTCAGCGATGGTAAACACACACACAAACACACACATACGCACACACTTAACAACTGTGAGGTGAGGGCAAAAACTGAAAGACTACAGTGGATTGAACCCATCCCATCTGAAACCTTCAAGTTGCGATGTAGCTAAAAACAGCATGGCGAAGTGACACCAAACACACAGACAGAGTGAGTGCAGCATGGCGAAGTGACACCAAACACACAGACAGAGTGAGTGCAGCATGGCGAAGTGACACCAAACACACAGACAGAGTGAGTGGAGTGGAGTGAGACAGACATAACAGACGTCTGTGACCTCAGCAGGACTATGACTGGCTAACAGCACCCTGACCAGTTGATGTCTCTCAGTTTACGTACTGCATCGATAGCACCATCCAGGTCAGGATGCTGTACCCAAAAGGCAGAAAAAATCAATGAAGGGATGACCAACTGACCAATGAAGGGATGACCGACTGACCCTTCAGACGGACAGAGTATGCAGAGCTAACGGTAGTATCGGTAGGCCAGAGGGGACTTCAGTATGTTGTGACAAACTCGTCGTAATGTGGAATCAGGGTGGTCTCCTTCCTTCCTGCCCCTTTTTCCTGGCCCCTCCCTTCATCAGAACGTTCGGCATTGCCCCTCCCTTCATCAGAACGTTCTCAGGAGAGAAGACCACCTTTATACCGTAGCTCATGTCAACCACATTTAGGCCACCTTTCAGAGTTGGACCACATCATTGACCGTCTGATGAGTTGCTAGCACCAAAGGCAGCTAAACCCACTGAAAACTGAGCCATTTCCCACAAAAGCTACGCTTTCTGTTGTCCATAGTGTTGAAACCAGGGACTTCAGTGTGATGTTGCCACTGGAACAATACAACTGTTTTATCGCTCATACGTGGCCGAAGATATAAGAACTAGGACTCATAGCCTACATACAGATACAGATACAGATATATTTATATAAATAAATATCATGCGACATTTATGTATAGTTCCTGATCTCTTCCCCCCACCATGTCCTGCTTTGCTTTGTAGTTTCAGTAGGTGCTAAATAATAGCCAAAAGGCTTCCATGTCCTGTACGGCTCTACCACTTATACAACTTGGCTTTGTTTTTCTTTTTGTTTCTTTTTAAATGTTAAAACAAAAACACAACTCATCTACGTTCATAAGTGTATTTACAAGATTACAAACTCATAGATCATAGACCAGAAACAAGTTAAAGCTGTGAGGTATAGTTTAGTCATCCTCCTGAAACTACAGTGAGTGCCCCATAGAGAGGGCCCTGCCTGGAGAGCTCAGTGCCCCATAGAGAGGGCCCTGCCTGGAGAGCTCAGTGCCCCATAGAGAGGGCCCTGCCTGTAGAGCTCAGTGTTTGGGGCCTCTGTTGGGGACGCCCCAGGGCAAAGAGCTGGGGAACGTCTGCGGAGAGCCAGAAACACAAAACAACAAGCCCAGCGCGGGTTCTGCTCATAATAGTACACACATCATTTTTAAATTTAAACACTTAAACAGAGGATTCAAAAGGCTGGTCAAAGATAATAAGAAATTATGATACTCTAAGGGAACCAAAAAAGAGTTTTAAAAAGCATGTTTCATCTGTCAAAAGTGACTTAGGTCATGTACCATGAAGGTGCCCCTGTAGACAAGTCTTTAGGAAAACAGAGTTTGTGGAAATTTGGTGTTTGGTCAGCGGGCCGAGACGACGGGTCTCTAGAGGTCTGGACCCCTCCTGGGCTGATCCGAGACGACGGGTCTCTAGAGGTCTGGACCCCTCCTGGGCTGATCCAAGAGGTCTCTAGAGGTCTCTCAGCTCCTTCACTGAGTCTGGACCCATCAGTTGTCACCCGTCTGGCACTGGAACAGTCGTGATTCCGAAAGACAGAGAGAGAGAAAGAGAGGGAGGGAAAGAGAAAGAAGTGAGGAGGAGTACAGAGAGAGAGACAGACAGAGAGAGAGAGAGTAGAGGAGGAGATGTTGTGCCATGCTATGTTGTGTTGCGTCGTGTGAGGTGCCTCAGGCCGTGTTGACCTTGAGGAACACCCGCTTGTTCATCTCCTCAGGCCGTGTTGACCTTGAGGAACACCCGCTTGTTCATCTCCTCAGGCCGTGTTGACCTTGAGGAACACCAGCTTGTTCATCTCCTCGGCCGTCACCTGCTTCTTCCTCTTAA